>NC_071089.1:487500-672500 GCF_027358695.1 Spea bombifrons | reverse complement strand
TCCCTACACACTCACTCACCCTATAAATATATATATATACTCACACCGTCCCTACACACTCACCCTATAAATATATATATATACTCACACCGTCCCTACACACTCACTCACCCTATAAATATATATATATACTCACACCGTCCCTACACACTCACTCACCCTATAAATATATACACACAGCCTATAAATATAGATATACTCAGACCGTCCCTACACACTCACTCACCCTATAAATATATATATATATACTCACACCGTTCCTACACACTCACTCACCCTATAAATATATATATATATATATACACACACACAGCCTATAAATATATATATATATATATATATATATATACTCAGACCGTCCCTACACGCTCACCCTATAAATATATACACACAGCCTATAAATATATATACTCACACCGTCCCTATACACTCACTCACCCTATAAATATATACACACAGCCTATAAATATAGATATACTCACACCGTCCCTACACACTCACTCACCCTATAAATATATATATATACTCACACCGTCCCTACACACTCACTCACCCTATAAATATATACACACAGCCTATAAATATATATAAATATACACACACAGCCTATAAATATATAAATATACACACACAGCCTATAAATATATATACTCGCACACACAAATATATATACACTCGCACACAGGACGGGGCTCTACATGAAACCAGCCGCGTCGGTGAATCCCGAACATCGATCGGCTGCATAAACCGGCGACGGCCGCATCGTCCCCCCTTACTGGAGCGGAGAAACCCAGAACCATTCGGCATTCAGGAGCCGTATGTCTATCCCAATGCGTGCTGGGAGACTGTTCCACTCATTTACTATGTAAAGTCAAACTTCTTTACATGACATCCAACGTTAGCAGGTTTATAGAATCCCCAATAACCCCTTCAGCCCAGAGACCCCCTTAAAAAATTGCAGTTTCACTTTGTGAGTTTTTAACCTTCAGACATCCCAAAAACTCACCTGTCCGAGACGCCCACACACGGCAGAAACCCACGGCCCCCCACAGGGAGGCAAATCTCAGAGGCTCCGGCAGCTCTCCTCCCAGCCTGTGCCTTATACACCAGAGCGTTGCCTTCCAGAGACGGAGCCAGAAATCCACCAATCAGCGCATCGCGTTTATTTCCAATAAACCCCCCATATCTGCAGCCCGGGAAGCCGACGCTTTATGGCAATGCTAAGTCCGTTCCTCTCGACTTTCATTAATCAAGCCTGTTGACGTGAATGAGACCGAGCCATTCTATTTCTCCCCACAGGCTGTAGGAATAACTCAGCGGATGAGAAGTTCGCACTTCATCCTCAGCATCAGAGTACAGACTTCTCCCCCATCCTTTCTGAAGGGGATCTGCGGACCTCCAAACCCAGCCGACAATTAACCATTAATCTCTCAGACTCCAATTTCAGTGTAAAAAGAACTTTATTTGCATTTTTTTTAATTTTACAACAAAAAAACCAGAACAAAAACACAGAACATGGACTCTCGGGAGACTGCAGGGCATTCGAGACGCCGAGGGACGTTTCTTCCTAATCCACCCAAAGCCAGAGCTCCAGCTCCCCGCGGTGGGGGTTTTACGTGGGGGGGGGCTCACAGCAGTGTGTACGGTGCAGAGGGACCCACTCAGCCTGGTGACCGACCGGCAACACAGCAGCAGCGATACAACCGAGGAGCGCAGGAGGGGGGGTCAGCAGCCATTTCCATCGCGAAGCTTACGCTCCTTCTGGGTATAAATTAGGGGGAAGAGGGGACGGCGCCCCCAGAAGTGACATTTCCAGTCTATAGAAAGGATGCATTTTCCAGCCAGATACCCCCAGGGGACGCGGTGCTGACACAGAACTTGGTTTTAAAAGAGGGTGAGGAGACAGCCGGGGTAAATTTACAGCTCGGGGAGAGACGATTAATCCACTTCCTCCATGCGAGATGCATCCTCTTCTCCTTCAAGAGGTGGGATGTCATCCGGGACGACTGGGGTCGTCTCCTCCACGGCGGCTTCATCGTCATCAATACCTGGGGAGGAAAAGGACATTTAATCCGTGGCCACCATTCCGCCAAACCCAACCTGCATGCCAGCAGCTCCTTCTACCGCCACCCGCCGAACACCAGGGGCAGATCTGCTATAACCATGGCATCTGCCCTCCGTGCAGAGGAACTCCTGCCCCTCCCCCAACTGCTATGATCTCAGACAGGGCAGCTGCCGACACCATCGACCAGCAGGAGGCGCTCTGTACTGGGAAGTTCCCCAATCCAGGGAGTAAGGGGCTCCTGCTCACCAGTTACAGACAGCCAGTGAGCAGCTGCTCCGGTCTCACTCACCCAAGCCCAGCTTGATCATCCTGTATATTCTGTTTGAGTGAGTCTGAGGATCCTCCAGAGAGAAGCCAGATGACAGCAGCGCCGTCTCGTACAGCAGAACCACCAGGTCCTTCACGGCTTTGTCATTCTTGTCGGACTCTGCTTTCTGCCGCAGAGTCTCCACGATCGGGTGCTCCGGGTTAATCTCCAGGTGCTTCTTGGCCATCATGTAGCCCATGGTGGAATTATCCCGCAGAGCCTGGGCCTTCATGATGCGCTCCATGTTGGCGGTCCAGCCATATGTACTGGTGACGATGCAGCACGGAGAGGACACCAGGCGGTTGGACACTGTCACCTGCAGGGGAAAGACGATGAGATGGGAAGCCAACAAACAGGACCCGGAGGGGCTGTTAGGAATTACCACCATCAGGCAGGACATGGCCTCCCCTCCCCTGTATATGCGTGGCCAAGGGGGCCGCTCCTCACCTTCTCAACCTTCTTGTCCAGGATTTCCTTCATCAGCTTGCACAGGCTCTCAAACTTGGCCTTGTTCTCCTCCATCTTCTTTTTCTCGTCCTCGTCTTCCGGCAGCTCCAGACCCTCCTTGGTGACGGAGACCAGAGTCTTCCCGTCAAACTCCTTCAGCTGCTGCACGCAGTACTCATCGATGGGCTCCGTCATGTAGACCACCTCAAAGCCGCGCTTCCTCACCCGCTCCACGAAGGCAGAGTTGGCCACCTGATCCTTGCTCTCACCTGAAAGAGAAGAGTTAACCAATTAGTGACGGCTAGAAGCTCTAAATTAATGGCAAGGACCTTAAACGTAAGACGTTCAATCAATGCTGTAACACTCTGCAGCAAAGCAGATCAAGGAACCAACTACTGCTAAAAATTACAATAAGATAAGCCTGGAAACAAATGCAGCAGAACATTTAATCAGGGGTCAGAGGCCGAGATGGAAAGTTTTACTTTACTGGGGGGGTGCCTCCCGGCAGAAGTGGTAGAGGGCAATAGTGAGAATTTAAACATGCATGGGATGAGACCAATGACCGATTAAGTTATCTACCGTGGGCAAGATGCTTACCGGTGATGTAGTAGATGCTCTTCTGGTTCTCCTTCATGCGGGACACGTACTCTGTCAGAGAGGCCATCTCATCCCCGGTCTGGGATGTGTGGTAGCGCAGGAGCTCGGACAGCCTCTTACGGTTTGAGGAATCCTCATGGATGCCAAGCTGTAAGGAGAGGTGGGGGGGGGTCAGACAGTGGTCCACAAGGAGCCTGATCCCCAGAATAAAAAGCCCCCCCGCATGCTTCCCCCAAATGGCACTCACCTTGAGGTTCTTGGAGAAGGCCTCGTAGAACTTCTTGTAGTTGTCCTTGTCCTCGGCCAGCTCGGTGAAGAGCTCCAGACATTTCTTCACAATGTTCTTGCGGATCACCTTGAGGATCTTGCTTTGCTGCAGCATCTCTCTGGAGATGTTCAGAGGCAAGTCCTCAGAATCCACCACGCCGCGGACAAAGTCTGCAAGGAGGAGAGGACACTTAATACAAGACGCCACGTCTACACCACAGCCCTGGGAGGGCAATAGTTACCCCAGAACAGAGAGAAAAGGGGGCCTTATGGCTTAGTTTGGAGGGGGGGGACATCACTTACTCAGATACTCTGGGATCAGCTCGTCGCAGCTGTCCATGATGAACACTCTGCGCACGTACAGCTTGATGTTATTCTTCTTCTTCTTGTTCTCAAACAGGTCAAAGGGGGCCCGGCGGGGAATGAAGAGCAGGGCCCGGAACTCCAGCTGGCCCTCCACAGAGAAGTGCTGCGGGAAGAAAGATGATTAAAACCCCTTCTCTCACATAAAGGAGCAGCGAGCGGCCGCGCAGGTAGTCGACAGGTTACCTTGACAGCCAGGTGGTCCTCCCAGTCGTTGGTGAGGCTCTTGTAGAACTCGCCGTACTCCTCCTGAGTGATGTCGTCGGGGTTGCGGGTCCAGAGGGGTTTGGTCTTGTTCAGCTCCTCTTGGTCAATGTATTTCTCTTTGATCTTCTTTGTCTTTTTCTTCTTGTCCTTTCCCTCCTCTTCCTCATCTGAACCAACATCCTCTATCTTGGGTTTATCTTCGCCCTCCTCCCCCTCCTCTTTCTTCTCTTCCTCCTTCTCCTCTTCTGCCTCGTCGTCACTGATCTCCTTCTCTCGCTCTTTCTCAAGCTGTGGGGAAAGCGCATTCGTTAAGCATATCAATAGCTGCAGAGGTCTCTAGACGGCCGCCAGACCTCTGAACGCCGCGCATGTCCCCAGCGACACCATTTGCTACCCCACATGGTCTTTTTGTTAAGCCATTTACACCTTTACTCATGACCTGGCGGCATTAACCCCGTCCGTGAACTGTCTTCACTTCTAGTCAATAATTTGGAAGACCTTGCGGATGAAGTCTGCCCCCCCCCACATGCGATATTAGAACTGCCCTGCCAGGTACTCACATAGAGGGTGATGGGGTAACCGATGAACTGAGAGTGCTTCTTCACCACTTCCTTCACTCGCTTCTCCTCCAAGTACTCTGTCTGGTCCTCCTTGAGGTGCAGGACAACCCTGGTGCCACGGCCGATGGGTTCCCCTACAGAGAAAAGCAATCGTTAAGTTTCACCGATTCCCACGATGAACATGAAGCCGCGACGGTATCCGGACAGACATGGAAACACCAGAGTCCAACACCAGAGGTGGTGTGGTAAAGACGACCTCTGCTGGTGAGCAGATCCAGGCAAAGTCTGGCAGGAGGACAGTCTATGGTCCAGCCAGTAGATTGTGAAGAACCCGTTCTATAGCCACTCACCATGATCAACTTTAACGGTGAAGGAGCCCCCGGCAGAAGACTCCCAGATGTACTGCTCGTCATCATTGTGCTTGGTGACCACGCAAACCTTCTCTGCCACCAGGTAAGCAGAGTAGAAACCCACACCAAACTGACCAATCATGGAGATGTCTGCGCCAGCCTGCGGGAAGAGAAGAGACCGTCACGGCATTGAACAGCCAATAAGAGCCACCGTGGGCTCCGGCCAGCTGCCGATAAACCAGGGCGCCAAACACGGTCTAGGCTGCCCATCCAAAGCGGGGACTTCGCCTTACCTGCAGGGCTTCCATAAAGGCTTTGGTGCCAGACTTGGCGATGGTTCCCAGGTTATTGATCAGGTCAGCCTTGGTCATGCCGATGCCGGTGTCCACCAAGGTAAGAGTGCGTTCATGGCGGTTGGGGATGATGTCAATCTTCAGATCTTTACCGCTGTCCAGCTTGCATGGATCCGTCAGACTCTCGTATCTGATCTTATCCAGGGCCTGAAACCCAAACACTGACAGTGAGACACCCCGACGCCACAAACCAAGCCCAACGGCCCCTCACGGACCGGCTCACAAACCAAATGCAGCCGCCGAGAGCTCAGAGTCTGACGTGTAACAGCAGCACCCACAATATTAGAGAAAGAGGCCCCCATAAGGACCTCCACAGATAGTGTCAGGAAACAGGGGCCCCCAGCCGCGTCGATCGCGTTCGGGCCGAGTCCGGCAGGAACACTTACATCAGAGGCGTTGGAGATCAACTCGCGCAGGAATATCTCCTTGTTGGAGTAGAAGGTGTTGATGATCAGAGACATGAGCTGCGCGATCTCAGCCTGGAAGGCGAAGGTCTCCACCTCCTCCTCGCCATGATGGACTTCTTCTGGCATCTGTAAGAAAGCCCAACATCAGCCACCACTCAACTATACATTATACAGCGGCCGACTCACTGATTTATCTATACATTATACAGGGGGCCGGTCACTGATTTATCTATACATTATACAGCGGCCGGCTCACTGATTTATCTATACGTTATACAGGGGGCGGTCACCGGTTTATCTATACATTATACAGGGGGCCGGTCACTGATTTATCTATAAATTATACAGAGGGCCGGCTCGCCGATTCATCTATACATTGTACAGGGGGCCAGCTCGCCGATTCATCTATACATTATACAGGGGCCGGTCACTGATTTATCTATACATTATACAGCGGCCGGCTCACTGATTTATCTATACGTTATACAGGGGGCGGTCACTGATTTATCTATACATTATACAGGGGGCCGGTCACTGATTTATCTATAAATTATACAGAGGGCCGGCTCGCCGATTCATCTATACATTGTACAGGGGGCCGGCTCGCCGATTCATCTATACATTATGCAGTCTATACAGCTGATTCTGAGGTTTTCACCTCACACACCGCAGGGGGCAGCACTATGTGGGCGATGGGCTTTTCAGGAACCAGGGCTAACGGGGCTCACCCCCCGGGGCACATTGCACTCGGGTAACAGCGACCCCGCCCGCCCCGTTATTTACCCCGGACTGCTCCAGGTCACCCTGACACAAGAAATAGTGCGTTTCCAAGATGGCGTCGCACTTGTTGCCGGGTCCTGAGCACGTGCACTGACCCCTCCCTCTAGGCAACCAGTCTAGAAGGTTCCAAAGGGGTGGACTATGAGGAATGGGCGGAGCCTGAAAGCTCACCACAAAGCGCTCTGCGGCTTATAGTGCGACGCCCCCACCTGCTGTGCCCCCCGTCCCCTATACGTAAAACAGCGTACCCCTATATACCGCCGCATCCCGTACATATAACGCGTGCCCCTATATAAACCGGCAGCTCCCCCACCTGTATATACTGCCTAATCCCCTATATACAGCGCACCTTACATACGGCCTCATCCCCTATATACAGGATACCCTTATATACCGCCTCACCCCATATACATCGCTCCAGCCCCTATAACCAGCAGCACGCCCGGTATACCACCCGATCCCCTATAACCAGCCTCAAAGAAAAAAAAAAAAAAAAACGGGACCACCAACACCCCGATAACAGCCCCAATACCGTATCAACCCCGTAACCCGCCCTAGCAATAACCCCCATAACCAAAGAACTGCCCGGTTTTACCCTCCCCCGTCAGCTTCGGTATTACCCTCCCCTGTTAGCCCGGATTTGTCCGCTGTTCCCCCCTCCCCGGTACCTTGCTGGATGTCTGTGTCTTGTTCTTATGAATGAAGAAGGAACGAAACAGCAACCGGCGAGTTTATATAGCGGGACGAAGCGCGAGCCGGATCCCTCCGCCACCAACTGACAGCCGGAACTATATACTGACTCAGCCGACTGTCCCTGCAGTAAACTGCGTGCCCGGCGCTATATGCCCCGTATATACCCCTTATATATCAAGTATATACCCCCTATATACCCCTTACATATCTAGTATATACCCCTTACATATCCAGTATATACCCCGTGTAATACCCGCTATAAACCCCTTACATATCCAGCATATACCCCGTGTAACACACCACGTATATACCCCTTATATATCCCGTATATACCCCTTACATATCCAGTATATACCCCGTGTAATACCCCCCTATATACCCCTTACATATCCAGTATATACCCCGTGTAACACACCCCGTATATACCCCTTATATATCCCTTACATATCCAGTATAACACACCCCCTATATGCCCCTTACATATCCAGTATATACCCCGTGTAATACCCCCCTATATACCCCTTACATATCCAGTATATACCCCGTGTAACGCACAGCACACCCTGTATATGCCCCATACATATCCAGTATATACCACGTATAACACACAACCCACCCCGTATAAACCACATATAACGGGCAGCACACCTCGTATATACCCTTACATATCCAGTATCTACCCCGTATAACACACAGCCCACCCCGTATATATACTCTGTACATATCCCGTATACACCCCATAGAATACACAGCCCACTAAGTATATACCTTGTATATATACCCCTTATAACACACAGCCCACCCCGTAAATAGCCTATACATATCCCGTATAACACACAGCACCCTGTACAACACTGTAATATTTATAAGAGTAATAAAATTAGATTGTATGCTCTTGCGGTCTCTCTGTAAGGGGTTAACGCTCTATAGGTTGTTTATTATTATTGGATGGGTACGCAGGGCACTGGCTTTTACTGACAGTCCGTACGGTGAGCGGCCGCGGTTTCCAAGGTAACCGGTCCGGCGTCCCCTCCAAGCCGCATCCGCAGAGACCGGAATTGATATAATCTGCGGGACTTTTTTTCTGGTGGAAGGACATCTTCCTGTTGGAGGTGCTGTGACTTTCTAGTAGTTTCTCTGTGAGTCCCGCCCCTATCAATCTAGAACCTACCTTATCCCCACCCATCTCATTATTATGCAGTTTCCCAGGCGGCGATGCTGGGAATTAACCCTTCGAGGCTTGTGCTGCTCAGTTCAGGCCGTGTGACGTAAACCGCGTGTATCAGATCACGCGTGGGATCTGCTGCGTGACGCGGCCACTCAATTAGTAGATTCGGTTTGTGTCACCCCCCCAACTTTAAGATGTAACCCCCCCCAAAAAAAAGAATGGTGAAAATATTTATTTCACAAATTTGTAATCTGCCGAAAAAACGAGAAATCTGAAAAATAAATAATTAATTAAAGCGTAACTTCCGTCACTATACACTGAGCCGGACATCGACGTGGTCGGCCTCTGTGCCCCCTCAGCCCCTGAAACAGCCTGCCTGTGCCCCCTCCGCCCCTGAAACAGCCTGCCTGTGCCCCCTCTGCCCCTGAAATAGCCTGTGCCCCCTCCGCCCCTAGACAGCCTGCCTGTGCCCCCTCTGCCCCTGAAACAGCCTGCCTGTGCCCCCTCTGCCCCTGAAACAGCCTGCCTGTGCCCCCTCCGCCCCTGAAACAGCCTGCCTGTGCCCCCTCTGCCCCTGAAATAGCCTGTGCCCCCTCCGCCCCTAGACAGCCTGCCTGTGCCTGCTCTGCCCCTAGACAGCCTGCCTGTGCCCCCTCTGCCCCTGAAACAGCCTGTGCCCCCTCCGCCCCTGGAACAGCCTGCCTGTGCCCCCTCTGCCCCTAAACATTTTTGGCATTCACTCACTTTTTCATTCACCCATTCACTCTCCTGCACCTCCTCACCTCTCACATGTCGGGGGCCGGCCGAGCAGCACTGGGGCCGCGCAGACGTCTACGTCAGCCGACAGCCTCCTAATGCGGGCCGCCACGGTGAGCTACGACCTGTGTTATACCGCTCTATGAGACGGGGCGGGAGTAACGCGGGGACACTCTATGAGACGGGGCGGGAGTAACGCGGGGACATTCTATGAGACGGGGCGGGAGTAACGCGGGGACGCTCTATGAGACGGCGCGGGAGTAACGCGGGGACGCTCTATGAGACGGGGCGGGAGTAACGCGGGGACGCTCTATGAGATGGGGCGGGAGTAACGCGGGGACGCTCTATGAGACGGGGCGGGAGTAACGCGGGGACATTCTATGAGACAGCGCGGGAGTAACGCGCGGACGCTCTATGAGACGGGGCGGGAGTAACGCGGGGACACTCTATGAGACAGCGCGGGAGTAACGCGGGGACACTCTATGAGACAGCGCGGGAGTAACGTGCGGACACTCTATGAGACAGCGCGGGAGTAACGCGGGGACATTCTATGAGACGGGGCGGGAGTAACGCGGGGATGCTCTATGAGACAGCGCGGGAGTAACGCGGGGACGCTCTATGAGACAGCGCGGGAGTAACGCGCGGACGCTCTATGAGACAGCGCGGGAGTAACGCGGGGATGCTCTATGAGACGGCGCGGGAGTAACGCGGGGACGCTCTATGAGACAGCGCGGGAGTAACGCGGGGACGCTCTATGAGACGGGGCGGGAGTAACGCGGGGACACTCTATGAGACAGCACAGGAGTAACGCGGGGACACTCTATGAGACGGGGCGGGAGTAACGCGGGGACGCTCTATGAGACGGGGCGGGAGTAACGCGGGGATGCTCTATGAGACGGGGCGGGAGTAACGCGGGGATGCTCTATGAGACGGGGCGGGAGTAACGCGCGGGCGCTCTATGAGACGGCGCGGGAGTAACGCGGGGACGCTCTATGAGACGGGGCGGGAGTAACGCGGGGACGCTCTATGAGACAGCACAGGAGTAACGCGGGGACGCTCTATGAGACAGCACAGGAGTAACGCGGGGACGCTCTATGAGACAGCACAGGAGTAACGCGGGGACGCTCTATGAGACAGCGCGGGAGTAACGCGCGGACACTCTATGAGACGGGGCGGGAGTAACGCGGGGACGCTCTATGAGACGGGGCGGGAGTAACGCGGGGACACTCTATGAGACAGCGCGGGAGTAACGCGGGGACGCTCTATGAGACGGGGTGGGAGTAACGCAGGGGCGCTCTATGAGACGGGGCGGGAGTAACGCGGGGACGCTCTATGAGACAGAGTGGGAGTAAAGCGGGGACGCTCTATGAGACGGGGCGGGAGTAACGCGGGGACGCTCTATGAGACGGGGCGGGAGTAACGCGCGGACGCTCTATGAGACGGGGCGGGAGTAACGCGCGGACACTCTATGAGACGGTGCGGGAGTAACGCGGGGACGCTCTATGAGACGGTGCGGGAGTAACGCGCGGACACTCTATGAGACGGCGCGGGAGTAACGCGGGGACGCTCTATGAGACGGCGCGGGAGTAACGCGGGGACGCTCTATGAGACGGGGCGGGAGTAACGCGCGGACGCTCTATGAGACGGGGCGGGAGTAACGCGGGGACACTCTATGAGACAGGGCGGGAGTAACGCGGGGACGCTCTATGAGACAGGGCGGGAGTAACGCGGGGACGCTCTATGAGACGGGGCGGGAGTAACGTGCGGACACTCTATGAGACAGCGCGGGAGTAACGCGGGGACGCTCTATGAGACGGGGCGGGAGTAACACGGGGACACTCTATGAGACGGGGCGGGAGTAACGCGCGGACGCTCTATGAGACGGGGCGGGAGTAACGCGGGGATGCTCTATGAGACGGGGCGGGAGTAACGCGGGGATGCTCTATGAGACGGGGCGGGAGTAACGCGCGGGCGCTCTATGAGACGGCGCGGGAGTAACGCGGGGACGCTCTATGAGACGGGGCGGGAGTAACGCGGGGACGCTCTATGAGACAGCACAGGAGTAACGCGGGGACGCTCTATGAGACAGCACAGGAGTAACGCGGGGACGCTCTATGAGACAGCACAGGAGTAACGCGGGGACGCTCTATGAGACAGCGCGGGAGTAACGCGCGGACACTCTATGAGACGGGGCGGGAGTAACGCGGGGACACTCTATGAGACGGGGCGGGAGTAACGCGGGGACGCTCTATGAGACGGGGCGGGAGTAACGCGGGGACACTCTATGAGACAGCGCGGGAGTAACGCGGGGACGCTCTATGAGACGGGGTGGGAGTAACGCAGGGGCGCTCTATGAGACGGGGCGGGAGTAACGCGGGGACGCTCTATGAGACAGAGTGGGAGTAAAGCGGGGACGCTCTATGAGACGGGGCGGGAGTAACGCGGGGACGCTCTATGAGACGGGGCGGGAGTAACGCGCGGACGCTCTATGAGACGGGGCGGGAGTAACGCGCGGACACTCTATGAGACGGTGCGGGAGTAACGCGGGGACGCTCTATGAGACGGTGCGGGAGTAACGCGCGGACACTCTATGAGACGGCGCGGGAGTAACGCGGGGACGCTCTATGAGACGGCGCGGGAGTAACGCGGGGACGCTCTATGAGACGGGGCGGGAGTAACGCGCGGACGCTCTATGAGACGGGGCGGGAGTAACGCGGGGACACTCTATGAGACAGGGCGGGAGTAACGCGGGGACGCTCTATGAGACAGGGCGGGAGTAACGCGGGGACGCTCTATGAGACGGGGCGGGAGTAACGTGCGGACACTCTATGAGACAGCGCGGGAGTAACGCGGGGACGCTCTATGAGACGGGGCGGGAGTAACGCGGGGATGCTCTATGAGACAGCGCGGGAGTAACGTGGGTATGCTCTATGAGACGGCGCGGGAGTAACGCGGGGACACTCTATGAGACAGCGCGGGAGTAACGCGGGGATGCTCTATGAGACGGGGCGGGAGTAACGCGGGGACGCTCTATGAGACAGCACAGGAGTAACGCGGGGACGCTCTATGAGACAGCACAGGAGTAACGCGGGGACGCTCTATGAGACGGGGCGGGAGTAACGCGGGGACGCTCTATGAGACGGGGCGGGAGTAACGCTGGGACGCTCTATGAGACGGGGCGGGAGTAACGCGCGGACGCTCTATGAGACGGGGCGGGAGTAACGCGGGGACACTCTATGAGACGGGGCGGGAGTAACGCGGGGACGCTCTATGAGACGGGGCGGGAGTAACGCGGGGACGCTCTATGAGACAGCGCGGGAGTAACGCAGGGGCGCTCTATGAGACGGGGTGGGAGTAACGCGGGGACGCTCTATGAGACGGGGCGGGAGTAACGCGGGGACACTCTATGAGACGGGGCGGGAGTAACGCGCGGACGCTCTATGAGACGGGGCGGGAGTAACGCGCGGACACTCTATGAGACGGTGCGGGAGTAACGCGCGGACGCTCTATGAGACGGAGCGGGAGTAACGCGCGGACGCTCTATGAGACGGAGCGGGAGTAACGCGCGGACGCTCTATGAGACGGTGCAGGAGTAACGCGCGGGCGCTCTATGAGACGGCGCGGGAGTAACGTGCGGACGCTCTATGAGACAGCACAGGAGTAACGCGGGGACGCTCTATGAGACAGCACAGGAGTAACGCGGGGACGCTCTATGAGACGGCGCGGGAGTAACGTGCGGACACTCTATGAGACGGTGCGGGAGTAACGTGCGGACACTCTATGAGACGGTGCGGGAGCAACGTGCGGACGCTCTATGAGACAGCACAGGAGTAACGCGGGGACGCTCTATGAGACAGCGCAGGAGTAACGCGGGGATGCTCTATGAGACGAGGCGGGAGTAACGCGTGGACGCTCTATGAGACGGCGCAGGAGTAACGTGCGGACACTCTATGAGACGGGGCGGGAGTAACGCGGGGACGCTCTATGAGACGGCGCAGGAGTAACGCGGGGACATTCTATGAGACAGCACAGGAGTAACGCGGGGACGCTCTATGAGACAGCGCAGGAGTAACGCGGGGACGCTCTATGAGACGGCGCGGGAGTAACGTGCGGACGCTCTATGAGACGGCGCGGGAGTAACGTGCGGACGCTCTATGAGACGGCGCGGGAGTAACGCGCGGACGCTCTATGAGACAGCACAGGAGTAACGCGGGGACGCTCTATGAGACAGCACAGGAGTAACGTGCGGACGCTCTATGAGACAGCGCAGGAGTAACGCGGGGACGCTCTATGAGACGGCGCGGGAGTAACGCGGGGACGCTCTATGAGACAGCGCAGGAGTAACGCGGGGACGCTCTATGAGACGGGGCGGGAGTAACGCTGGGACGCTCTATGAGACGGGGCGGGAGTAACGCGCGGACGCTCTATGAGACAGCACAGGAGTAACGCGGGGACGCTCTATGAGACGGCGCGGGAGTAACGCGCGGACGCTCTATGAGACAGCACAGGAGTAACGCGGGGACGCTCTATGAGACGGGGCGGGAGTAACGCGCGGGCGCTCTATGAGACAGCACAGGAGTAACGCGGGGACGCTCTATGAGACGGCGCGGGAGTAACGCGGGGACACTCTATGAGACGGGGCGGGAGTAACGTGCGGACACTCTATGAGACGGGGCGGGAGTAACGCGGGGACGCTCTATGAGACGGCGCAGGAGTAACGTGCGGACGCTCTATGAGACAGCACAGGAGTAACGCGGGGACGCTCTATGAGACAGCGCAGGAGTAACGCGGGGACGCTCTATGAGACGGCGCGGGAGTAACGCGCGGACGCTCTATGAGACAGCACAGGAGTAACGCGGGGACGCTCTATGAGACAGCACAGGAGTAACGTGCGGACGCTCTATGAGACAGCGCAGGAGTAACGCGGGGACGCTCTATGAGACGGCGCGGGAGTAACGCGGGGACGCTCTATGAGACAGCGCAGGAGTAACGCGGGGACGCTCTATGAGACGGGGCGGGAGTAACGCTGGGACGCTCTATGAGACGGGGCGGGAGTAACGCGCGGACGCTCTATGAGACAGCACAGGAGTAACGCGGGGACGCTCTATGAGACGGCGCGGGAGTAACGCGCGGACGCTCTATGAGACAGCACAGGAGTAACGCGGGGACGCTCTATGAGACGGGGCGGGAGTAACGCGCGGGCGCTCTATGAGACGGCGCGGGAGTAACGCGGGGACACTCTATGAGACGGGGCGGGAGTAACGCGGGGACGCTCTATGAGACAGCACAGGAGTAACGCGGGGACGCTCTATGAGACGGCGCGGGAGTAACGCGGGGACGCTCTATGAGACAGCACAGGAGTAACGCGGGGACGCTCTATAAGACAGCACAGGAGTAACGCGGGGACACTCTATGAGACAGCACAGGAGTAACGTGCGGACGCTCTATGAGACGGGGCGGGAGTAACGCGCGGGCGCTCTATGAGACGGCGCGGGAGTAACGTGCGGACGCTCTATGAGACAGCGCGGGAGTAACGCGGGGACGCTCTATGAGACAGCGCAGGAGTAACGCGGGGACGCTCTATGAGACGGCGCGGGAGTAACGCGGGGACACTCTATGAGACGGCGCGGGAGTAACGTGCGGACGCTCTATGAGACAGCACAGGAGTAACGCGGGGACGCTCTATGAGACAGCACAGGAGTAACGTGCGGACGCTCTATGAGACAGCGCGGGAGTAACGTGCGGACGCTCTATGAGACAGCACAGGAGTAACGTGCGGACGCTCTATGAGACAGCGCAGGAGTAACGTGCGGACGCTCTATGAGACAGCACAGGAGTAACGCGGGGACGCTCTATGAGACGGCGCGGGAGTAACGTGCGGACGCTCTATGAGACAGCACAGGAGTAACGCGGGGATGCTCTATGAGACAGCACAGGAGTAACGCGGGGACGCTCTATGAGACGGCGCGGGAGTAACGCGGGGACGCTCTATGAGACGGCGCGGGAGTAACGTGCGGACGCTCTATGAGACAGCACAGGAGTAACGCGTGGACGCTCTATGAGACAGCACAGGAGTAACGCGGGGACACTCTATGAGACGGCGCGGGAGTATACTTGTTGATGTTTTTATTACTTTTTTGCGTTTTTAAAGGATTTAATCATTTATGTGAATGTACGTTTTCTGTGTGTATGGAGTTTATCGCCCCAAACGCATCATCCCCTCCCCCACCCCGGGGGTCAGTGCGCGATAAAAAAACCAAACACTAAAGAATGGGCAGACACGAGGAGGAAAATAATAAAAAACTGTTATTTCAGCCGCACTAATAACGTATATAATAACGAGTTACATTTTCTGAAAAAACTCCGTTTCCTTTGTATGCAGGAAGCCCTTTAAATAAAGTTACAACTTTCTATAAACAAAAAAAAAGAAAAAAAATTCACGATGCCAATTTTTGAAATTTTTCCAATAATAAAAAACTGTAAACTCTTAGAACTGTTAGTGAATGAATAATACGTAGGAATAGAAGACGTGGCCCGTGGCCCCCGGGATCCACAAACGCTGCAGAAACGGCATCGGAAGAGTAATGGAGTCTCTTGTGGACCCTGGCAGTGAAGGGTTAAAGTGGGTAGGCAGGATGCAGGCCCCTTTACTATTAGGATTGAAGCCCCCCGTCTGTGTGGGGCGTCAGTTACAGCGAGACCCGCCCCTGCGGACCCCAATGAACGTGCCGCGTATATATGGGGCAGCTCGGCCCGAGCCTTCAGAGCGGACAGCGCGTGGGGTTTGCGTGGGGAATACTTGGTGTACGGGTGGGGTTTGCCTGGGCCACGCGTGGGGTTTGCCTGGGCCACGCGTGGGGTTTGGTGAGTGTGTCCCGCAGTGGGTGGGAGAGAGGTAGCACCGGCTAGACGTGGTCAGGCTTCGGTACGTCCCGATCACACCAGGATCCGCAGAAGGAAGGAGAAAGCGGCTCCCAAGGCCAAGCCCAGCGACAGGAAGAAAGCCATGATGGCGCCGGCCGTCTCCGCCTCCTGTACGTCCACTTTCCTGCGGGTGACAGAGAGACTTGAGGGACCTGTCCCGCCGGCCGCCTCGCACTCAGGCGGGGGGCACTGAGAGTGAGACAGGGGCAGGCCCTGTGCGGCTCGTCAGATTACTTACTTGGGCCCGAAGCACATGCACAAACTGGCCAAGTAGCCGTTGGACAGGGCAAAGATAACCATGATGCAGATGTACCAGGCGTCGTGGGCAAACAGGACGGGGAGGTAACTCCGGGGGGTGACATTGCACAGCATGAAGAGCGGCAGGAACACCACGCGGGCAAACACCAGCATCGGGAGGAGCTTACTGCCCGGCCCAGGCTAGGAACAAAAACAGCTGGGTGAGCAGGGAAAAACAAAACCCCTCCCACTAGAATCAAAACCCCTCCCACTGCTCAATGTAACTACTCCTGTTCTTTTGGCCCTAACATTTCTCCTCTGCCACATGGACAGCAGATCTCCTGCCCCTCAGAGGAGGGGCCTTATTACTCACCCACACAGAGACAGCCGTGATGCTCCGCCCCGCCCAGTCAAACGCGTTGAACAGCAGGAAGCAGGAGACAGGGATGAAGTACATACCTGGAGACGGGACACTATGTATTAACCCCGTGCAACCTCAGGCTGACCACGCGCCCAGCGCACACCCTGATCCCATCTTCATCACTACACCACCTCCACTTAATGCCCCAGCAAATCTCCCCATCCAGGAATCGTCCAGTTCAGTGAACACAGAATCCCACAAAAACTGCCCCCACCCCATGAATTGTCCCAGTAAGTCTCCACTATGAGTGGCGCTCCTCTAGAACTGCCCCCCTATGAATGGACCCTTACACTTGCTTAGCTGTCCCTACAGTTCCTGCCCTGAATATCCCCTCTGGTCCCACTCCCCCCCCCCCGAGCTGCACCCTACTTGGGGTGAGCTGTTGTCACGTTTGGTCGATGTATGGCGAGTCACGTGCTTGTGGTAGCAGAATGCAGGGAGTATACTGTGGGTCCTTCCCGTCAAATTTCAGCGATGTCTGCCATGGCCCCTGCACCCCAACTGCCCCTCGTATATCACAGGGTCACCCAGCCTGGGGTACCTGGGGCAATTCAGGATTCAGTCTCCTTGACCTGGTGACCATTCTCAGAATACAATCATTTAATGGCTGCTCCAAGAGGCCACGTTCTGACCCGGCTCCTGTGATAAGGGCTTTTACCCTTTCTCCTAATCCCTGGGGCAGCTCAATTTACCCCACTGCGTGTCTCCGGCGATGGTGGATTTCACGTCCGCGGTGACTGATGGGAAGATCCCGATGGTGACGGTAAACACCAAGCAGACAGACATAGCCGTGACCCACATCTGCAAACACATGATAAACACGTAAAGAGCGGGCGTGGAGCGGTCTATAACCCCCATGGGGGGAGGGTCAGGGATTACTATTCATTTACAGGTGAAAGGGTGTGATTAAGGAAGTTTTTGGGGAGCCGGAGCCCCAGGAGGTGGTGGCAGGAGAGGGCGGGAGGAGAAGAAGGTAGCAGTAGATGGTGGGGGGGCGATGGGAGGAGACGGTGGGAAGAGAAGGTGGGAGGAGAAGGTAGCAGTAGACGGCGGGAGAAGATGGTGGGGGAGACACGGTGGGAGGAGAAGGTAGCAGTAAATGGCGGTAGGAGATGGTGAGAGGAGGGGGCGAGGAGAAGGTTGCAGGAGATGGTGGGAGGAGAAGGTAGCAGTAGATGGCGGTAGGAGATGGTGAGAGGAGGGGGCGAGGAGAAGGTAGCAGGAGACGGTGGGAGGAGGCGGGGGGGAAAAGGTTGCAGGAGACGGTGGGAGGAGATGGTGGGGGGAGACGGCGGTGGGAGGAGAAGGTAGCAGTATACGGTGGGAGGAGATGGTGAGAGGAGGGGGTGAGGGGAAGGTTGCAGGAGATGGTGGGAGGATGCGGGGGGGGTTGCAGGAGATGGTGGGAGGATGCGGGGGGGTGTTGCAGGAGATGGTGGGAGGAGGCAGGGGGGGAGAAGGTTGCAGTATACGGTGGGAGGGGATGGTGAGAGGAGGGGGTGAGGGGAAGGTTGCAGGAGATGGTGGGAGGAGGGGGGGAGAAGGTTGCAGGAGATGGTGGGAGGAGGCAGGGGGTGAGAAGGTTGCAGGAGACGGTGGGAGGAGATGGTGGGGTGAGACGGCAGTGGGAGGAGAAGGTAGCAGTATATGGTGGGAGGGGATGGTGAGAGGAGGGGGCGAGGAGAAGGTTGTAGGAGATGGTGGGAGGCAGGGGGGAAGGTAGCAGTAGACGGCGGGGGGGGGGAGAAGGCAGGGCGTTACAAACCTTCTTCAAGATACGGAGGATGGACTGTATTCCGGTTTCCGATTCTTTAGCCCCCCCGTCTGCTGCGTCTGTGGGGTACGGAGAGAAGTTACCACGAGACCAGCAGCCACCAGCCGCCAATTCCCCCACCACACCCCAGCGCTCTCCCTCTGTCCTCCCTCATTAGGTCACCCAGCATGCTATTCACCAATCATGTGGCATACTATTCCGCCAGTCACCCGGCACTCTATTCCCCTAGTCACTCGGCGCTCCAATTCCACAGTCACCCGGCGCTCTATTCCCCCAGTCACCCAGCACTCTATTCTCCCAGTCACTCAGCGCTCTATTCCCCCAGTCACTCAGCGCTCTATTCCCCCAGTTGCTCGGCACTTTATTCCCCCAGTTGCTCGGCACTCTATTCCCCCAGTCACCCGGCACTCTATTCCCCCAGTCACTCGGCGCTCTATTGCCCTATTGCGTGGCGCTCTATGTCACGTGGTGCCCCTGCAGTCTCACCTTTGTGCAGGAGATCTTTCTTCATCTCCAGCGAGGTGTTGTTGTCTTTCAGGTTCTCCACCGTGTAATATCGGTAAAACTCCTGACACCAGAGAACAGGGAGAATCACACCGTGTCCCCGCCCACCGCGGCCCCGCCCACCGCGGCCCCGCCCACCACGTTCCCTCAAACCTCGTCCCCGCAAACCGTGTCCCCGCCCACCGTGTCCCTGCAAACAGCTGGCAGAAGAAGAGACCCGCGAGGCTTTAAGCTCTGCACAGACCCCGGGATATATCGGCACGTGGCTCACTGGGTACTCACCAGTTTGTTGAGCATTAGGTATGACAGGAGAGCCACGAAGATGACCGCGCAGGCTGTGATGAAATAGCCAAAAGCGCTGTCCTCCAATTTCGAGCCACCTGTGGAGACACATACTGGGGTCACTGGGTGCCGGGGGGGGGGGGCTTACTGGTGACAAAGGTAAATGGGTGGGCGAAGCGGGTGGAGTTACTGGGAGACAAAACAAAAATGGGTGGGGTTATTGGGAGACAAAGGGGATATGAGTGGGGTTACTGGGGAGAAAGGCTCATACTCACTGGCCAGAGCACAGATCATGGAGAAAGCCGCAAACGTCCCCGCCAGACCCTGGCCGCTCATGATGGGAGTCGTATAACTGGTCGGAAAGAGAGCCGCCAATCCAAACAGACTGCCCTGCAAGAGAGCGCCGAACGCTGCCGGCGGCAGAGAGTCCAACAGCACCAGTGAGCGAGACACAATGACAGACAGACAGTGACAGACAGACAGTGACCGACACACAGAGACAGCCAGTGATAGTGACCGACACACAGAGAGACAGCTAGTGATAGTGACCGACACACAGAGAGACAGCCAGTGATAGTGACCGACACAGAGATAGACAGCCAGTGATAGTGACCGACACACAGAGAGACAGCCAGTGATAGTGACCGACACACAGATAGACAGTGCTGCACAGAGACACACAATGACACAGGCACGTGGTGACACACACACACACACACACCGTGTCACAACCCTTTACTCACAGTTGATGAAGACGATTTTCACCATGGTGAGAGTGAAGAACGTGGCTGGAGAGAAAGGGACGTTCACAAAGATGGCCGTTATCAGAAAGACCAGGAATATGGCGGCCAAGCTGCCCCCGATTCGGATATTCTGGGAGATCCTGAGGAAGGGACAAGGTGAGTCTGGAGCATCGAGCTCGCCCACTGGAGGTCCCACTGTGGGAGTTGGCCGTGGCCGTGGCACCCCTCTCGCCGCAGCTCACCTGTTGTGCAGGAAGGAGTTGAGACACGTGAAGAGCAGCAGGGGCAGCATGGCGCACAGGGTCATCACATTGTTGAACTTGCTCTGCAGGTAGGTCTGCTGTGGGGGGGCTTCGGAGGACACGTTGCCGGCCCAGACTGCCGTCCAGGGGGTGACGCCATCAGGGCCCGGGATGCCGGTGGGATTTGTGGTCACGATCCCCAAGTCATTGTGGCGCTGGGAATGAGTGTCGTTCCCTACATCCACGTCAGCGAGACGGCTCTTGAAATACTAACAAGGGAATTGGTGTAGATTAGAGCATCAGAGACCACAATGGAACCAAACCCAAAGACCACCACGGAACCCAAACCCAGAGACCACCACGGAACCCAAACCCAGAGACCACGATGGAACCAAATCCCAGAGACCACCACGAGACCCAAACCCAGAGACCACCACGGAACCCAAACCCAGAGACCACCACGGAACCCAAACACAGAGACCACAATGGAACCCAAACCTAGAGACCACGATGGAACCCAAACCCAGAGACCACGATGGAACAAAATCCCAGGTACCACCGCGAGACCCAAACCCAGAGACCACCACGGAACCCAAACCCAGAGACCACCACGGAACCCAAACCCAGAAACCACCACGGAACCCAAACCCAGAGACCACCACGGAACCCAAACCCAGAGACCACCACGGAACCCAAACCCAGAGACCACAATGGAACACAAATTCAGAGACCACTGAGGAACCCAAACAAAGAGACCACCATGGAACCCAAACCCAGGGACCACCACAGAACCCAAACCCAGAGGCCACCGCGGAACCCAAACCCAGAGGCCACGATGGAACACAAAGAGACCACCATGGAACCCAAACCCAGGGGCCACTGCGGAACCCAAACCCAGGGGCCACCGCGGAACCCAAACTCAGAGACCACCGCGGAACCCACACCTAGAAACGACCGCGGTGAGGCCACGGCTTGATTTATTAGGGATTCTTACCATGGTAGCCGTCATGAAAAAGTTCCACGGCAGCAGCGTCCCGAGACCCAGCATGAAGAATATTAACCAGACGGCGTTGTACCTGCGCGGAAGAGAGGAGTCGACGTGAGCACCTGGTCTCACCATCAACAGAAGATGGACACCAAGAAACACGGCAAATACCGCGTCCCTCCCCACCACAGCCGGGTGCCGGCCGGACGCAGGTGCACAGCGCACCGATCCTCAGGGGAGCTTTATGCTCCTCACAAGCTTTCTGGAATTCCTGCACTGGGAGGCTGTTCCTGGTACCCACTGCCTTTTCTGTAAAGAGGAATTTTCTCCTGTTACCCCAGCCTTCCACCCTCTCAATCCCGCAGTCTAGCTCTGGGCCCCTCTTTTTATGTTCTTTAACCCTTTGGATGTGTCTCGTGTCTCCCTTATTTTGTTACTAAGACCCCCCCGAACCAGTCACAGGATTCTAGACGAGGGACATCTTTTCTCCCAAAAAGGAGGCGTAAATTTATTGGAACCAGGCTGTCCTAATAATATAAAAATCCTTTACTCTACAGACCCCTGTGTATGGGGGGAGGGTCGGTCCCCTGTGTATGGGGGGTCTGTCCATTGTGTATAGGGGGAGGGTCTGTCCCCTGTGTATCGGGGGGTCTATCACCTGTGCATTGGGGGAGGGTCTGTCCATTGTGTATCGGGGGAGGGTCTGTCCCCTGTGTATCGGGGGTCTATCCCCTGTGTATCGGGGGAGGGTTGGTCCCCTGTGTATCGGGGGAGGGTCGGTCCCCTGTGTATGGGGGGGTCTATCCCCTGTGTATCGGGGGGGTCTATCACCTGTGTATCGGGGGAGGGTCAGTCCCCAGTGTGTCGGGGGAGGGTCTGTCCTTTGTGTATCGGGGGAGGGTCTGTCCCCGGTATATCGGGGGAGGGTCGGTCCCCTGTGTATGTGGGGTCTATCCCCTGTGTATCAGGGGGGTCTATCCCCTGTGTATCAGGGGGGTCTATCACCTGTGTATCAGAGGAGGGTCGGTCCCCTGTGTATCGGGGGGTGTATCCCCCTGTGTATCGGGGGAGGGTCGGTCCCCAGTGTGTCAGGGGAGGGTCTGTCCCCTGTGTATCGGGGGAGGGTCTGTCCTTTGTGTATCGGGGGGTCTATCCCCTGTGTATCGGGGGAGGGTCGGTCCCCTGTGTATCGGGGGGGTCTATCACCTGTGTATCAGAAGAGGGTCGGTCCCCAGTGTATCGGGGGAGGGTCGGTCCCCTGTGTATGGGGGTCTATCGCCTGTGTATCGGGGGGTCTATCCCCTGTGTATCGGGGGGGTCTATTGTCACAGGGCCAGGCTAACAGGCTAATGTTTTGGTGCGTGGAGTTCTTCCGGCTCACGGGGTACTTTTGTGTCCGGGTCCTGGTAATATTTTAAAGGATGTTTTTAAGTTGTTGCTGGACTGAATGTGGCTGCAGGTCCGGCCTTCAAAGAGACGATCAGGTAACCCGGCTGGGGCTCTTAATCAGCCAGCACAGCCCTGTCTACCCCGCCGGCCCCCGCACTACAAGGGGGTAACACACGTAGGGGAACCCATCGTATCTCTTATCCCCGTACTGGATCCATTCCCTGTGTCCTCCCTGAGCTGATGGGTTTGGGTTCTGGGTGTGTTGAGAAGTCTGGTAAAGGAATGTTGATAGAATTGAGGTTATATATAAAGTTCTGTGTGTTTGTAAATAAAGTTCTTGTTTTACTGTGAATGGCGGTCTGACTGATCCCTGGATAGCAGGAGCTCCGTATGAGGGACTGACCGGTGATTCCTCAAACAGGGGGACCCAGCCTTGGGTACGGAGACCCTGTAACACCTTTCCCCTGTGTATCGGGGGAGGGTCTGTCTCCTGAGTATTGGGGGTCTATCCCCTGTGTATTGGGGGGTCTATCCCCTGTGTATCGGGGAGTCTATTCCCTGTATATAGGAGGGGGTCTATCCTCTGTGTATTTGGGGTGCCCCCTGTGTTTCGGGGGAGGATTTGTCCCTTGTGTATAGGGGGGCTATCCCCTGTATTTGGGGTGCCCCCTGTGTATCTGGGAGTCTGTCCCCTGTGTATCGGGGGAGGGTCTGTCCCCTGTGTATTGGGGGTCTATCCTCTGTGTATCTGGGAGTCTGTCCCCTGTGTATCGGGGAGTCTATTCCCTGTATATAGGAGGGGGTCTATCCTCTGTGTATTTGGGGTGCCCCCTGTGTATCTGGGAGTCTGTCCCCTGAGTATTGGGGGTCTATCCTCTGTGTATCTGGGAGTCTGTCCCCTGTGTATTGGGGGTCTATCCCCTGTGTATCGGGGAGTCTGTCCCCTGTGTATCGGGGGAGGGTCTGTCCCCTGTGTATCGGGGGAGGGTCTGTCCCCTGTGTATCTGGGAGTCTGTCCCCTGTGTATCTGGGAGTCTGTCCCCTGTGTATTGGGGGTCTATCCCCTGTGTATCTGGGAGTCTGTCCCCTGTGTATCGGGGGAGGGTCTGTCCCCTGTGTATTGGGGGTCTATCCTCTGTGTATCTGGGAGTCTGTCCCCTGTGTATCGGGGGAGGGTCTGTCCCCTGAGTATTGGGGGTCTATCCTCTGTGTATCTGGGAGTCTGTCCCCTGTGTATCGGGGGAGGGTCTGTCCCCTGAGTATTGGGGGTCTATCCTCTGTGTATCTGGGAGTCTGTCCCCTGTGTATCGGGGGAGGGTCTGTCCCCTGTGTATTGGGAGTCTATCCTCTGTGTATCTGGGAGTCTGTCCCCTGTGTATCGGGGGAGGGTCTGTCCCCTGAGTATTGGGGGTCTATCCCCTGTGTATCTGGGAGTCTGTCCCCTGTGTATCGGGGGAGGGTCTGTCCCCTGTGTATCGGGGAGTCTGTCCCCTGTGTATCTGGGAGTCTGTCCCCTGTGTATCGGGGGAGGGTCTGTCCCCTGTGTATTGGGGGTCTATCCCCTGTGTATCTGGGAGTCTGTCCCCTGTGTATCGGGGAGTATATTCCCTGTATATAGGAGGGGGTCTATCCTCTGTGTATTTGGGGTGCCCCCTGTGTATCGGGGGAGGGTCTGTCTCCTGTGTAGCAGGTATAGGATCTGTACCCTGTATATTGGGAGGGAGAGTCCACCCCTGCTGTATTACTGGGTGGTCTGTCGTACGTTCCTTATGCCCCTATCTGCCCCTATACTCCTGCTCGTGGTCAAACTTACTTGTCTTTTGGAGGCTTGGCCATGATGAGTAACGGGTCACTCGGAGTCCGCAGAGTAATGGGCACCTGAGGGGAGACGTATACAGACATTACAGTACCACGCAGGGCCCACTCACACGCGTGGATTACAGGACACGTTTACACACACACGCATGTGGATCAGAGAAACAAAGATAACAACCATTTTCTGCTGCAAAAAGATCCCACTTTCCAGAAAAAGCTACACGGGGACGAAAAGGACCCAAAGTGGGGGCAAAATAAATCAGGAACCTTCATTTCAGGGATAACCCTCTTCCTGTGTCACGGCCCCCGGAGGCACTGACACAGAAACTACCAACCCGACCAGAATGATCACATAAACCGATCGCCCGGAGGAATGCAGCTCAGTGTGTCCTACCTGTATCTACCGCCCCGGATACACCTGTATCTACCGCCCCGGATACACCTGTATCTACCGCCCCCGATACACCTGTATCTACCGCGCCGGATACACCTGTGTCTACCGCCCCCGATACACCTGTATCTACCGCCCCCGATACACCTGTATCTACCGGGCCGGATACACCTGTATCTACCGCCCCCGATACACCTGTATCTACCGCGCCCGATACACCTGTATCTACCGCGCCCGATACACCTGTATCTACCGCCCCCGATACACCTGTATCTACCGCGCCGGATACACCTGTATCTACCGCCCCCGATACACCTGTATCTACCGCCCCCGATACACCTGTATCTACCGCGCCGGATACACCTGTGTCTACCGCCCCCGATACACCTGTATCTACCGCCCCCGATACACCTGTATCTACCGCGCCGGATACACCTGTGTCTACCGCCCCCGATACACCTGTATCTACCGCCCCGGATACACCTGTATCTACCGCCCCGGATACACCTGTATCTACCACCCCGATACACCTGTATCTACCGCGCCGGATACACCTGTGTCTACCGCCCCCGATACACCTGTATCTACCGCCCCCGATACACCTGTATCTACCGGGCCGGATACACCTGTATCTACCGCCCCCGATACACCTGTATCTACCGCCCCCGATACACCTGTATCTACCGCCCCCGATACACCTGTATCTACCGCGCCCGATACACCTGTATCTACCGCGCCGGATACACCTGTATCTACCGCGCCGGATACACCTGTATCTACCGCCCCCGATACACCTGTATCTACCGCCCCCGATACACCTGTATCTACCGCCCCCGATACACCTGTATCTACCGCCCCCGATACACCTGTATCTACCGCCCCCGATAAACCTGTATCTACCGCCCCCGATAAACCTGTATCTACCGCACCGGATACACCTGTATCTACCACCCCGGATACACCTGCATCTACCGCCCCAATACACCTGTATCTACCGAACCGGATACACCAGTATCTACCGCCCCGGATACACCTGTATCTACCGCACCGGATACACCTGTATCTACCACCCCGGATACACCTGTATCTACCGCCCCCGATACACCTGTATCTACCGCCCCCGATACACCTGTATCTACCGCCCCCGATACACCTGTATCTACCGCCCCCGATACACCTGTATCTACCGCCCCCGATAAACCTGTATCTACCGCCCCGGATAAACCTGTATCTACCGCCCCGGATAAACCTGCATCTACCGCCCCGGATACACCTGTATCTACCGCCCCGGATACACCTGTATTAGATGGCGCTATATAAAACAATACATAATAATAATAATAATAATAATCTACTTCCCATAAACACCTGCATCTATTGGATCTGGTTATTATGTTGTGACAGGAGGCAGTTATGGATATTCCCCACTAGGTGGCGCTGCAGACCCCGCAGCCATGTGGCTCATCCAGCAGCTGGGAGTTGTGTTTTTGCCAAGTTGCAGATTTCCTTCCAAGGAATGTTCCTGCGCACTTCCTCGGAACTCACAAATCAGTCTCACTCCGGTGGGGAGGAAAAAACTGCTGAATCTCTGCACCTGATGGGGGCGAGCAGGGGGCCGGTCACTGATTTATCTATACATTATACAGGGGGCCGGCTTCCTGATTTATCTATACATTATACAGGGGCCGGTCACTGATTTATCTATACATTATACAGGGGGCCGGTCACTGATTTATCTATACATTATACAGGGGGGCCGGCTCACTGATTTATATATACATTATACAGGGGGCCGGTCACTGATTTATCTATACATTATACAGGGGCCTGTCACTGATTTATCTATACATTATACAGGGGGCCGGTCACTGATTTATCTATACATTATACAGGGGCCGGTCACTGATTTATCTATACATTATAGAGGGGGCCGGTGACTGATTTATCTATACATTATACAGGGGGCCGGTCACTGATTTATCTATACATTATACAGGGGGCCGGCTCGCTGATTGTACCGACGTTCGTGTAATCTCAGGCATTTAGTGAATAAAGCCCTCGGGCCCCTGCCCGGGCTGAGAACAGACTCTTTGCTGGATGTAAATTCGCCGTTGAGGTTCTCGTCTGATCCCATCCAGCCGGCATCTGAAACACCCAGGGGCAAAATCCACCTGCGCGCCGTCCTGTCTTCAACCCAGCAGAGAAATTCCCAGTATGCTCTGCAGCCCCCCCCCCGAGACGTTGCGTGCACTGGGGGGGTCAGTGGAAGCACACGCGTGTAACACGTCATACTCCGCAGCGCTGTACAATGTGTTATTATTATTTATATATCGCCGTCATACTCCGCAGCGCTGTACAATGTGTGTTATTATTTATATATCGCCGTCATACTCCGCAGCGCTGTACAATGTGTTATTATTATTTATATATCACCGTCATACTCCGCAGCGCTGTACAATGTGTGTTATTATTATTTATATATCGCCGTCATACTCCGCAGCGCTGTACAATGTGTGTTATTATTATTTATATATCGCCGTCATACTCCGCAGCGCTGTACAATGTGTTATTATTATTTATATATCGCCGTCATACTCCGCAGCGCTGTACAATGTGTTATTATTATTATTTATATATCGCCGTCATACTCCGCAGCGCTGTACAATGTGTTATTATTATTTATATATCGCCGTCATACTCCGCAGCGCTGTACAATGTGTGTTATTATTATTATTTATATATCGCCGTCATACTCCGCAGCGCTGTACAATGTGTTATTATTATTATTTATATATCGCCGTCATACTCCGCAGCGCTGTACAATGTGTGTTATTATTATTTATATATCGCCGTCATACTCCGCAGCGCTGTACAATGTGTGTTATTATTATTTATATATCGCCGTCATACTCCGCAGCGCTGTACAATGTGTGTTATTATTATTTATATATCGCCGTCATACTCCGCAGCGCTGTACAATGTGTGTTATTATTATTTATATATCGCCGTCATACTCCGCAGCGCTGTACAATGTGTTATTATTATTTATATATCGCCGTCATACTCCGCAGCGCTGTACAATGTGTTATTATTATTTATATATCGCCGTCATACTCCGCAGCGCTGTACAATGTGTTATTATTATTTATATATCGCCGTCATACTCCGCAGCGCTGTACAATGTGTGTTATTATTATTTATATATCGCCGTCATACTCCGCAGCGCTGTACAATGTGTGTTATTATTATTATTTATATATCGCCGTCATACTCCGCAGCGCTGTACAATGTGTGTTATTATTATTTATATATCGCCGTCATACTCCGCAGCGCTGTACAATGTGTGTTATTATTATTTATATATCGCCGTCATACTCCGCAGCGCTGTACAATGTGTGTTATTATTATTTATATATCGCCGTCATACTCCGCAGCGCTGTACAATGTGCGTTATTATTATTTATATATCGCCGTCATACTCCGCAGCGCTGTACAATGTGTTATTATTATTATTTATATATCACCGTCATACTCCGCAGCGCTGTACAATGTGTGTTATAATTATTTATATATCACCGTCATACTCCGCAGCGCTGTACAATGTGTTATTATTATTATTTATATATCGCCGTCATACTCCGCAGCGCTGTACAATGTATTATTATTATTTATATATCGCCGTCATACTCCGCAGCGCTGTACAATGTGTTATTATTATTATTTATATATCACCGTCATACTCCGCAGCGCTGTACAATGTGTGTTATTATTATTATTTATATATCGCCGTCATACTCCGCAGCGCTGTACAATGTGTTATTATTATTTATATATCGCCGTCATACTCCGCAGCGCTGTACAATGTGTGTTATTATTATTATTTATATATCGCCGTCATACTCCGCAGCGCTGTACAATGTGTTATTATTATTTATATATCACCGTCATACTCCGCAGCGCTGTACAATGTGTTATTATTATTTATATATCACCGTCATACTCCGCAGCGCTGTACAATGTGTTATTATTATTATTTATATATCGCCGTCATACTCCGCAGCGCTGTACAATGTGTTATTATTATTTATATATCGCCGTCATACTCCGCAGCGCTGTACAATGTGTGTTATTATTATTATTTATATATCGCCGTCATACTCCGCAGCGCTGTACAATGTGTTATTATTATTATTTATATATCGCCGTCATACTCCGCAGCGCTGTACAATGTGTGTTATTATTATTTATATATCGCCGTCATACTCCGCAGCGCTGTACAATGTGTGTTATTATTATTTATATATCGCCGTCATACTCCGCAGCGCTGTACAATGTGTGTTATTATTATTTATATATCGCCGTCATACTCCGCAGCGCTGTACAATGTGTTATTATTATTTATATATCGCCGTCATACTCCGCAGCGCTGTACAATGTGTTATTATTATTTATATATCGCCGTCATACTCCGCAGCGCTGTACAATGTGTTATTATTATTTATATATCGCCGTCATACTCCGCAGCGCTGTACAATGTGTGTTATTATTATTTATATATCGCCGTCATACTCCGCAGCGCTGTACAATGTGTGTTATTATTATTATTTATATATCGCCGTCATACTCCGCAGCGCTGTACAATGTGTTATTATTATTTATATATCGCCGTCATACTCCGCAGCGCTGTACAATGTGTTATTATTATTATTTATATATCACCGTCATACTCCGCAGCGCTGTACAATGTGTGTTATAATTATTTATATATCACCGTCATACTCCGCAGCGCTGTACAATGTGTTATTATTATTATTTATATATCGCCGTCATACTCCGCAGCGCTGTACAATGTATTATTATTATTTATATATCGCCGTCATACTCCGCAGCGCTGTACAATGTGTTATTATTATTATTTATATATCACCGTCATACTCCGCAGCGCTGTACAATGTGTGTTATTATTATTATTTATATATCGCCGTCATACTCCGCAGCGCTGTACAATGTGTTATTATTATTTATATATCGCCGTCATACTCCGCAGCGCTGTACAATGTGTGTTATTATTATTATTTATATATCGCCGTCATACTCCGCAGCGCTGTACAATGTGTTATTATTATTTATATATCGCCGTCATACTCCGCAGCGCTGTACAATGTGTGTTATTATTATTTATATATCGCTGTCATACTCCACAGCGCTGTACAATGTGTTATTATTATTTATATATCGCCGTCATACTCCGCAGCGCTGTACAATGTGTTATTATTATTTATATATCGCTGTCATACTCCGCAGCGCTGTACAATGTGTGTTATCATTATTTATATATCGCCGTCATACTCCACAGCGCTGTACAATGTGTGTTATTATTATTTATATATCGCCGTCATACTCCGCAGCGCTGTACAATGTGTTATTATTATTATTTATATATCGCCGTCATACTCCGCAGCGCTGTACAATGTGTGTTATTATTATTTATATATCGCCGTCATACTCCGCAGCGCTGTACAATGTGTGTTATTATTATTATTTATATATCACCGTCATACTCCGCAGCGCTGTACAATGTGTGTTATTATTATTTATATATCGCCGTCATACTCCGCAGCGCTGTACAATGTGTTATTATTATTATTTATATATCGCCGTCATACTCCGCAGCGCTGTACAATGTGTGTTATTATTATTATTTATATATCGCCGCCATACTCCGCAGCGCTGTACAATGTGTGTTATTATTATTTATATATCGCCGTCATACTCCGCAGCGCTGTACAATGTGTGTTATTATTATTTATATATCGCCGTCATACTCCGCAGCGCTGTACAATGTGTTATTATTATTATTTATATATCGCCGTCATACTCCGCAGCGCTGTACAATGTGCGTTATTATTATTTATATATCGCTGTCATACTCCGCAGCGCTGTACAATGTGTGTTATTATTATTATTTATATATCGCCGTCATACTCCGCAGCGCTGTACAATGTGTGTTATTATTATTTATATATCGCCGTCATACTCCGCAGCGCTGTACAATGTGTGTTATTATTATTTATATATGGCCGTCATACTCCGCAGCGCTGTACAATGTGTTATTATTATTATTTATATATCGCCGTCATACTCCGCAGCGCTGTACAATGTGTTATTATTATTTATATATCGCCGTCATACTCCGCAGCGCTGTACAATGTGCGTTATTATTATTTATATATCGCTGTCATACTCCGCAGCGCTGTACAATGTGTGTTATTATTATTTATATATCGCCGTCATACTCCGCAGCGCTGTACAATGTGTTATTATTATTATTTATATATCACCGTCATACTCCGCAGCGCTGTACAATGTGTTATTATTATTATTTATATATCGCCGTCATACTCCGCAGCGCTGTACAATGTGTTATTATTATTTATATATCGCCGTCATACTCCGCAGCGCTGTACAATGTGTGTTATTATTATTTATATATCGCCGTCATACTCCGCAGCACTGTACAATGTGTTATTATTATTTATATAGCGCAATCATACTCCGCAGCGCTGTACAATGTGTTATTATTATTATTTATATATCGCCGTCATACTCCGCAGCGCTGTACAATGTGTGTTATTATTTATATATCGTCGTCATACTCCGCAGCGCTGTACAATGTGTGTTATTATTATTATTTATATATCGCCGTCATACTCCGCAGCGCTGTACAATGTGTTATTATTATTTATATATCGCCGTCATACTCCGCAGCGCTGTACAATGTGTTATTATTATTATTTATATATCGCTGTCATACTCCGCAGCGCTGTACAATGTGTTATTATTATTTATATATCGCCGCCATACTCCGCAGCGCTGTACAATGTGTGTTATTATTATTTATATATCGCCGTCATACTCCGCAGCGCTGTACAATGTGTTATTATTATTTATATATCGCCGTCATACTCCGCAGCGCTGTACAATGTGTGTTATTATTATTTATATATCGCCGTCATACTCCGCAGCGCTGTACAATGTGTGTTATTATTATTTATATATCGCCGTCATACTCCGCAGCGCTGTACAATGTGTTATTATTATTATTTATATATCGCCGTCATACTCCGCAGCGCTGTACAATGTGTGTTATTATTATTTATATATCGCCGTCATACTCCGCAGCGCTGTACAATGTGTTATTATTATTATTTATATATCGCCGTCATACTCCGCAGCGCTGTACAATGTGTGTTATTATTATTTATATATCACCGTCATACTCCGCAGCGCTGTACAATGTGTTATTATTATTTATATATCGCCGTCATACTCCGCAGCGCTGTACAATGTGTTATTATTATTTATATATCGCCGTCATACTCCGCAGCGCTGTACAATGTGTTATTATTATTATTTATATATCGCCGTCATACTCCGCAGCGCTGTACAATGTGTGTTATTATTATTTATATATCGCCGTCATACTCCGCAGCGCTGTACAATGTGTTATTATTATTATTTATATATCGCCGTCATACTCCGCAGCGCTGTACAATGTGTGTTATTATTATTATTTATATATCGACGTCATACTCCGCAGCGCTGTACAATGTGTGTTATTATTGTTTTATATATCGCCGTCATACTCCGCAGCGCTGTACAATGTGTGTTATTATTATTTATATATCGCCGTCATACTCCGCAGCGCTGTACAATGTGTGTTATTATTATTTATATATCGCTGTCATACTCCGCAGCGCTGTACAATATGTGTTATTATTATTTATATATCGCCGTCATACTCCGCAGCGCTGTACAATGTGTGTTATTATTATTATTATTTATATATCGCCGTCATACTCCGCAGCGCTGTACAATGTGTTATTATTATTATTTATATATCGCCGTCATACTCCGCAGCGCTGTACAATGTGTTATTATTATTTATATATCGCCGTCATACTCCGCAGCGCTGTACAATGTGTGTTATTATTATTATTTATATATCGCCGTCATACTCCGCAGCGCTGTACAATGTGTGTTATTATTATTTATATATCGCCGTCATACTCCGCAGCGCTGTACAATGTGTGTTATTATTATTATTTATATATCGCCGTCATACTCCGCAGCGCTGTACAATGTGTGTTATTATTATTTATATATCACCGTCATACTCCGCAGCGCTGTACAATGTGTGTTATTATTATTATTTATATATCACCGTCATACTCCGCAGCGCTGTACAATGTGTGTTATTATTATTTATATATCGCCGTCATACTCCGCAGCGCTGTACAATGTGTGTTATTATTATTTATATATCGCCGTCATACTCCACAGCGCTGTACAATGTGTTATTATTATTTATATATCGCCGTCATACTCCGCAGCGCTGTACAATGTGTTATTATTATTTATATATCGCCGTCATACTCCGCAGCGCTGTACAATGTGTGTTATTATTATTATTATTTATATATCGCCGTCATACTCCGCAGCGCTGTACAATGTGTGTTATTATTATTTATATATCGCCGTCATACTCCGCAGCGCTGTACAATGTGTGTTATTATTATTTATATATCGCCGTCATACTCCGCAGCGCTGTACAATGTGTGTTATTATTATTTATATATCGCCGTCATACTCCGCAGCGCTGTACAATGTGTTATTATTATTTATATATCGCCGTCATACTCCGCAGCGCTGTACAATGTGTTATTATTATTTATATATCGCCGTCATACTCCGCAGCGCTGTACAATGTGTGTTATTATTATTTATATATCGCCGTCATACTCCGCAGCGCTGTACAATGTGTGTTATTATTATTATTTATATATCGCCGTCATACTCCGCAGCGCTGTACAATGTGTGTTATTATTTATATATCGCCGTCATACTCCGCAGCGCTGTACAATGTGTGTTATTATTATTTATATATCGCCGTCATACTCCGCAGCGCTGTACAATGTGTGTTATTATTATTATTTATATATCGCCGTCATACTCCGCAGCGCTGTACAATGTGTTATTATTATTATTTATATATCGCCGTCATACTCCGCAGCGCTGTACAATGTGTGTTATTATTATTTATATATCGCCGTCATACTCCGCAGCGCTGTACAATGTGTTATTATTATTTATATATCGCCGTCATACTCCGCAGCGCTGTACAATGTGTTATTATTATTTATATATCGCCGTCATACTCCGCAGCGCTGTACAATGTGTTATTATTATTATTTATATATCGCCGTCATACTCCGCAGCGCTGTACAATGTGTTATTATTATTTATATATCACCGTCATACTCCGCAGCGCTGTACAATGGGTCCATGGTGAATCAGCTGCCCGCGTAGTAACACCCCGGTAACAGTTAATTGGGCTGTGAGCTCTGCGGGTCGGCACAGCCTGTTCTTTGGAGCTGGAGAGGAACCAATAAACAAACTTCATTTCTTACAGTCAGCCAGCGACGTTACGGGGAGGAATAAGGAAAGCAGGATCGGGTTAAGGAATATAAATAACCTGCCCCACGCGCTCCGCGCTATATCTGTCCCAACGAAAACATGATACGGGCCGATTACCGGATCCGCCACGCTCTGTGCCCCCGCTGCCACCCTGGGGGGCAGGATTATACGCCCCCCAAACGCTGAATAGAGCGTCTCTGGGGATGTATTTCTGTGGCACACAGGTTCCCGTGACAATGTGACCCCACACTACTCCCTGGGGCAAGGGTAACCGGGGGCCATGGCCGTCTCACCCCGGTACATGTCTCCGGGCCCCGTGGTGGTCTCACCCCCGGTACATGTCTCCGGGCCACACGGCGATCTCACCCCCGGTACATGTCTCCGGGCCCCGCGGCGGTCTCACCCCCGGTACATGTCTCCGGGCCCCGCGGCGGTCTCTCCCCGGTAGATGTCTCCAGGCCCCGTGGCGGTCTCACCCCGGTACACGTCTCCAGGCCCCGCGGCAGTGTCACCCCCGGTACATGTCTCCGGGCCCTGCGGCGGTCTCACCCCCGGTACATGTCTCCGGGCCCCGCGGCGGTCTCACCCTCGGTACATGTCTCCGGGCCACGCGGCGGTCTCTCCCCGGTAGATGTCTCCGGGCCCCGTGGCGGTCTCACCCCGGTACATGTCTCCGGGCCCTGCGGCGGTCTCACCCCCGGTACATGTCTTCGGGCCACACGGCGATCTCACCCCCGGTACATGTCTCCGGGCCCCGTGGCGGTCTCACCCCGGTACATGTCTCCGGGCCCCGTGGCGGTCTCACCCCGGTACACGTCTCCAGGCCCCGTGGCGGTCTCACCCTGGTACACGTCTCCAGGCCCCGCGGCAGTGTCACCCCCGGTAGATGTCTCCGGGCCCCGCGGCGGTCTCACCCCCGGCACACGTCTCCGGGCCCCGCGGCGGTCTCACCCTGGTACATGTATCCGGGCCCCGTGGCGGTCTCACCCCCGGTACATGTCTCCGGGCCCCGTGGCGGTCTCACCCCCGGCACACGTCTCCGGGCCCCGTGGCGGTCTCACCCCCGGCACACGTCTCCGGGCCACACGGCGATCTCACCCCCGGTAATCCAGCGAGGGGTGGGATAGATATATGGCTTGTCGGGCGTCCCAGGGGCATTAACCCTTCACTGGAACTAACGGGGCCAAACCCTGAAAAACTGCCCCAGACTTTTAGTCTGTTTTCTGAAAAGGAATCAGCCTGGGGTATAAACGCGGCGGCAGCGACACCCCCGGGGCAGATACGGCTGCGTTTGTATAATAAGGAGCCTTTCTGTAAAGATGCCCCCCCCTATACCTGCGGGGCACAAAGCCTTCCTCATCCTGCCCCCCCCCGAAATAATCTCGCTGTGAAGTCATATGATTTACACGGATGGGGTGACATCACGCCCCCAGCGTGTGCCGGTCACAGGACACGCGCGCCTCTCCCGCCGGCCCCCGCTTTATACTCACTTTACACGCGACGGCTCACGTACAGCAAAGGGTTAAACAGACAGCAGGAAGCACGGAACGCGAGAGCGTCGGAGACTGACGCGGAATGGAAGGGAGGGTGGAACAGCCTCCCAGCAGAAGTGGTAGAGGTCTAGGTTTCTGGGTTTTATCTGACGAGACATCAACCTGAGCGCTCCATACAGAGACTTATCTGAGATTATGGCTGAGTGTGATGGGAGCAGATGTGTATAGGTAGCCCGGTTACCTGGGAGGCAGTGAAACGCGGCTTCTGTCCCTGAAACGTGGAACGTGTGGGTCGGGCGGGTTGATTAGCGTGGGACGGGGGGTGCAGCCGGTGGGTTTCAGGGGGGGAAGCGAGGGCCATGTGGGAGACGTGGGATCGGGGGGGGCCCGGGGGGCAAAGGGTGGGATCAGGAGGCGCAGTTGTTGGGATGACGGTGGGATGAAGGGTGGGAAGCGTGGGACGACGGGGCACGTTGGCCGGGTGAGAAGCGTGGGATGACGGGGCGAGTGGGGCGCGTGGGACGACGGGCTGCGTGGGGCAGGTGCGAAGCGTGGGATGACGGGGAGAGAGGGGCGCGTGGGACGACGGGGCGCGTGGGACGGATGGGAAGCGTGGGATGACGGGGCGAGTGGGATGACAGGTGGGGCCTCTGTGCTCCAACCTATTAAAGCTCCCGGTTCCCAGCGCCGACAATCTTGAGGAATTTCTACCGGTTTATTCAGGGCAATAAATGAGCGGAGAACGAGCCCCCCCCACAGGAAACGGAGACCCCCCCCCGCATGCACGCCTTCAACCAATGCCAGGACTTGGCACAGTTTGGGTGAAATCAGTTCATTTCAATGTTTGGATCCAGAATCCGTGAGAAAGATCCCATTCCGGGGGAGGGGGGTGAGCGGGGGTTCGGTCCGGGGGGAGACAGCCCCCGTCCCCAGATAGAGACAGTGTCGCGAGAGAGACAGCCCCCATCCCCAGCGAGAGAGACAGCGTCACGAGAGACAGTCCCCATCCCCAGCAAGAGACGGCGCCACGAGAGAGACAGCCCCCATCACCAGCGAGAGAGCGGCACGAGAGACAGCCCCCATCCCCAGCGAGAGAGACATCCCCCGTCCCCAGCGAGAGAGACATCCCCCGTCCCCAGCGAGAGAGACAGCCCCCATCCCCAGCGAGAGAGACATCCCCCGTCCCCAGCGAGAGAGACATCCCCCGTCCCCAGCGAGAGAGAGCGGCACGAGAGAGACAGCCCCCATCCCCAGCGAGAGAGACAGCCCCCGTCCCCAGCGAGAGAGACATCCCCCGTCCCCAGCGAGAGAGACAGCCCCCATCCCCAGCGAGAGAGACATCCCCCGTCCCCAGCGAGAGAGAGCGGCACGAGAGAGACAGCCCCCATCCCCAGCGAGAGAGACAGCCCCTGTCCCCAGCGAGAGAGACAGCCCCCATCCCCAGCGAGAGAGACAGCCCCCGTCCCCAGCGAGAGAGACAGCCCCTGTCCCCAGTGAGAGAGACATCCCCCGTCCCCAGCGAGAGAGAGCGGCACGAGAGAGACAGTCCCCATCCCCAGCGAGAGAGACATCCCCCGTCCCCAGCGAGAGAGAGCGGCACGAGAGAGACAGCCCCCGTCCCCAGCGAGAGAGACATCCCCCGTCCCCAGCGAGAGAGACATCCCCCGTCCCCAGCGAGAGAGAGCGGCACGAGAGAGACAGTCCCCATCCCCAGCGAGAGAGACATCCCCCGTCCCCAGCGAGAGAGACATCCCCCGTCCCCAGCGAGAGAGAGCGGCACGAGAGAGACAGTCCCCGTCCCCAGCGAGAGAGACATCCCCCGTCCCCAGCGAGAGAGAGCGGCACGAGAGAGACAGCCCCCGTCCCCAGCGAGAGAGACAGCCTCAGACGTCTTGCACAATCACTTGTCACCCACAGTCTGACCCGAAGCAAACCCAAGGTCTCCGCGGGGGGGGGGGGCAGAACGGTGGCGTGTAATACGTGCCGTGTCACTGGCGTGTTCCCCGGTACTGCCCTCACGTGTGGGAAGGTGACATTGAGGATGCCGAGAGGAAGGAACCGCAGCCACAGACACCTGTCACTCTCAGCCAGCCGGCGCCAGCATGGAAGCCTCTGACACTACCCCCCCCCGGGGATCCCGCCGTGGCAGTGACACGGTTAATGCGATATAAGGGCAGTTTAATGACAATTAATAAGGAATTAGTGAATAACCCGGAAAAGATTAACACGGAGCGGCCGAACCCGGCACCAAACCCCGGCGGGCAGCCCCGCTCTCGCATACCTATCAAGTGTCCATGCTTAGTTCAAACCCATGTACCCCTATTTCCCCCCCCGATGCCCCTCTCCCCCCTGATACCCCTCTCCCCCCATTATGCCCCTCTTTTCTAGGAGGTCAGGGTATGAGGGGATCGCAGGGTTCTACAGCATAAAAGAGGAGGACACTCACTCCCATCACTGCGAGACGGGACCCCGGGAGCGCCCCTGCTGTTATCAGGCATTTTTACTGCCCCTGTTTTCAGCCAGGAGTAAAAGGGCAGATGGGCCGGGCAGTTAGAGCAGTGAGGCCACAAACTGGGCACCCCGCACCGTCTACGTGGATCACGCGCTATCCGGCCCACGGCCCCTGCAAGCCACATATCTCAAGATTACAGAATCCTAAGAACTTTCACTGGGGGATGATTACCACATGGGGCCCCCAAGACAGCAGTCAGGGGGATGATTACCACATGGGGCCCCCAAGACAGCAGTCAGGGGATGATTACCACATGGGGCCCCCAAGTCAGCAGTCAGGGGGATGATTACCACATGGGGCCCCCAAGTCAGCAGTCAGGGGGATGATTACCACATGGGGCCCCCAAGTCAGCAGTCAGGGGGATGATTACCACATGGGGCCCCCAAGTCAGCAGTCATGGGGACGATTACCATGCAGGACTTCCATGTCAGTAGTACTGGGGGATGATGACCATAATAACCCTAGCCCTACCACGTGGGGCTCCCAAATCTGGGGGTCATGAAGCGCTTCCAAGTCAACAGCCAGGGGGATGATTACCATGTGAGGAATCCACAGATAAGGGATGATTACCATGTGAGGAATCCACAGATAAGGGATGATTACCATGCAGGGTAAGTCAGCTGTCTGGGGATGATTATCACGCAGGGCTCCTAACTCAACAGGCAGGGGTATTTTTAACATGTGGGGCTCCCAAGTCAACAATCCGGAAGGTGGGGGTAGGAATGATTGCCATGTGAGGTCACACTATGCAGTCAGAGGGATGATTACCACTTGGGGCTGCCAAGCCAGAGGGATGATTACCACTTGGGGCTGCGGAGTCAGGGGGATGATTACCACTTGGGGCTGCCGAGTCAGGGGGATGATTACCACTCAAAGCTGCCGAGTCAGAGAGATAATTACCACGTGGGGCTGCCGAGTCAGGGGGATGATTACCACTCAGGGCTGCCGAGTCAGGGGGATGATTACCACTTGGGGCTGCCGAGTCTGGGGGATGATTACCATGTGGGGCTGCCGAGCCAGAGGGATGATTACCACTCGGGGCTGCCGAGTCAGGGGGATGATTACCACTCGGGGCTGCCGAGTCAGGGGGATGATTACCACTCGGGGCTGCCGAGTCAGGGGGATGATTACCACTCGGGGCTGCCGAGTCAGGGGGATGATTACCACTCGGGGCTGCCGAGTCAGGGGGATGATTACCACTTCGGGATGCAGAGTCAGGGGGATGATTACCACTCGGGGCTGCCGAGTCAGGGGGATGATTACCACTCGGGGCTGCCGAGTCAGGGGGATGATTACCACGCGGGGCCGCCGAGTCAGGGGGATGATTACCACTCGGGGCTGCCGAGTCAGGGGGATGATTACCACGCGGGGCTGCCGAGTCAGGGGGATGATTACCACGTGAGGCCGCGGAGTCAGAGGGATGATTACCACGTGGGGCCGCGGAGTCAGAGGGATGATTACCACTTCGGGATGCAGAGTCAGGGGGATGATTACCACTCGGGGCTGCCGAGTCAGGGGGATGATTACTACTCGGGGCTGCCGAGTCAGGGGGATGATTACCACTCGGGGCTGCCGAGTCAGCACTCAGGAGGGTGATGATTGCTGCACTTATCAGATAATAACCCCAACCTACACCTGCTGCAAACCTTTAAGTCTATGAAATGGGGGCATATAGCAATAAGGGGGCAAATCCTTAGCTCTGGGTCACTTTATGGGGTAAATAAATGCATGTGGAGGAGGCTGACACGGGGGTCTCTCTTTATTCCCGCGAGTCTCGGGCAGTCAGGGCTGGAATTTTCCACCAGACGTGTCCCCCGTGACCAGCTCCAAAATCAGCAGCCGAGTGAAATAATCCGCACACCTCACGCTGGGGGTGAATAACTGCCCCCCCCCCGAGCCCAAACAGCCCGGGGGGGGGCAGTTCAGACTTATTTACCCCGGTCTGTGTAAAACCACAAAACAGCAGGAATTCCCCCAAAACAGGAAATGTTAACATGTAATTCCACACAATCGGACGTTCTATGGGGGGGGCGCACTGAGCAGCTGACATATACCGGGGCGCAGTGCAGACCACGGGCAGCACACGCATGGACCCGGGAGGGCATGGAGTGGACTTGGGGATTTACCCCCCCGGCGTGCGTGGGACTTTAACCCCCCCGGCGTGCGTGGGACTTTAACCCGGGCGCTTATTGATAAGGAGTTCCTGTGGCTGATATTAAAGTGCTGAGGCGGGAGTGCGTCCCACGGGGCCACGTCACCCGCTTGTCACCCGCCTGTCACCCGCAAGGGGCCCATCCACCACCCCCGCCATATCAGGGTCCGGAGCGCGGTCAGGGGCCACGGTTAGTGGGACTGTGGCACCGGTCAGCGGTTACTACGGCAGTTATTATTGCAGCGGGTCCCACCACGTGGGGGCAGAACCCAGAGCATGTGTGGCGCCGGGCCCAAAAATTAACCCTGCGCTGCCCGCAAAGCCACAAACACTATTAACCCTTCGCTGCCTGCAAAGCCACAAACACTATTAACCCTTCGGTGCCCACACGAAAATAACCCACCGCGAAAAAAACCTGCGCTGCCTACAAAAGTGACCTCGGAAAATTAACCCCATGCTGCTCGGAATGCAACCACAGAAAATTAACCCCATGCTGCTTGGAATGCAACCACGGAAAATTAACCCCATGCTGCCCAGAAAACAACCACGGAAAAGTAGCCCTGTTCTACTCGGAAAACATCCACGGAAAATTAACCCCATGCTGCTCGGAAAACAACCAAAGAAAATGAACCCTGTGCTGCCCAGAAAACAACTACAGAAAATTAACCCCGTGCTGCTCAGAACCAAACCAAAGAAAATTAACCCTATGTTGCTCGGAAACCAACCACTGAAAATTAACCCCATGCTGCCCAGAAACCAACAACGGAATATGAACCCTGTGCTGCCCAGAAAACAATTACAGAAAATTAACCCCGTGCTGCCCAGAAAACAACTACAGAAAATTAACCCCGTGCTGCCTAGAAATTAACCCTATGTTGGCCCGAAAATTGACCTTCGCTCACCCAGAATTTTAACACTTTGGAGCCCGGCTAATGAGACCAGCTGAGTTTAACCCTCACATCCCCAGCAGGTAAAACCTGCGCACCCTGCCCTTCAAGCTGCTTCAAGCAGAAAATTACCCCTAGCAATATTTGCCCCTGTGTGCCCAGCTGCAGAATGTGCCCCAGAGGTGTCCGCAGCAGTGCAGTGCGTCCCTAATACCCCGCCTGGCCCTTACCTGCTCCCGGGGCCACGGCTCCTGCTCTCCTGCCCCTCTCACTGACACTTGCATTTAGTTTGTCATCCAGTCCCCTCCCCTGTACCCCCTGGCCACGCCCACCGCCTTTACCCCGCCCATGCCCGCCTCTATCCCTCCCCGGCTCCTCCCATCTCTCTTCATTATCTTTTCCTTTTGTATAGAAAGTCTCGGCCTCTCCACCTCTCTCTCTCCATCACTCCATCACTTTCTCTCCACCTCTCCATCAATTTCTCTCCACCTCTCCATCACTCCATCACTTTCTCTCCACCTCTCTCTCCACCTCTCCATCACTTTCTCTCCACCTCTCCATCACTCCATCACTTTCTCTCCACCTCTCCATCACTCCATCACTTTCTCTCCATCACTCCATCACTTTCTCTCCACCTCTCCATCAATTTCTCTCCACCTCCCCATCACTCCATCACTTTCTCTCCACCTCTCCATCAATTTCTCTCCACCTCCCCATCACTCCATCACTTTCTCTCCACCTCTCTCTCCATCACTCCATCACTTTCTCTCCACCTCTCTCTCCATCACTTTCTCTCCACCTCTCTCTCCATCACTCCATCACTTTCTCTCCACCTCTCTCTCCATCACTCCATCACTTCTCTCCACCTCTCCATCACTCCATCACTTTCTCTCCACCTCTCCATCACTCCATCACTTTCTCTCCACCTCTCCATCACTCCATCACTTTCTCTCCACCTCTCTCTCCATCACTCCATCACTTTCTCTCCACCTCTCCATCACTCCATCACTTTCTCTCCACCTCTCCATCACTCCATCACTTTCTCTCCACCTCTCTCTCCACCTCTCCATCACTTTCTCTCCACCTCTCCATCACTCCATCACTTTCTCTCCACCTCTCCATCACTTTCTCTCCACCTCTCCATCAATTTCTCTCCACCTCTCCATCACTCCATCACTTCTCTCCACCTCTCTCTCCACCTCTCCATCACTTTCTCTCCACCTCTCCATCAATTTCTCTCCACCTCTCCATCACTCCATCACTTTCTCTCCACCTCTCTCTCCACCTCTCCATCACTTTCTCTCCACCTCTCCATCACTCCATCACTTTCTCTCCACCTCTCCATCACTCCATCACTTTCTCTCCACCTCTCTCTCTCCATCACTCCATCACTTTCTCTCCACCTCCCTACCTCTCCATCACTCCATCACTTTCTCTCCACCTCTCCATCACTTCTCTCCACCTCTCTACCTCTCCATCACTCCATCACTTTCTCTCCACCTCTCTACCTCTCCATCACTCCATCACTTTCTCTCCACCTCTCTACCTCTCCATCACTCCATCACTTTCTCTCCACCTCTCTACCTCTCCATCACTCCATCACTTTCTCTCCACCTCTCCATCAATTTCTCTCCACCTCTCTACCTCTCCATCACTCCATCACTTTCTCTCCACCTCTCTACCTCTCCATCACTCCATCACTTTCTCTCCACCTCTCCATCACTCCATCACTTTCTCTCCACCTCTCCATCACTCCATCACTTTCTCTCCACCTCTCCATCACTCCATCACTTTCTCTCCACCTCTCTCTCTCCATCACTCCATCACTTTCTCTCCACCTCTCTCTCTCCATCACTTTCTCTCCACCTCTCTACCTCTCCATCACTCCATCACTTTCTCTCCACCTCTCCATCACTCCATCACTTTCTCTCCACCTCTCCATCACTCCATCACTTTCTCTCCACCTCTCCATCACTCCATCACTCTCTCTCCCCCTCTCCATCACTCCATCACTCCATCACTTTCTCTCCACCTCTCTACCTCTCCATCACTTTCTCTCCACCTCTCCATCACTTTCTCTCCACCTCCCTACCTCTCCATCACTCCATCACTTTCTCTCCACCTCTCCATCACTTTCTCTCCACCTCTCTACCTCTCCATCACTCCATCACTTTCTCTCCACCTCTCTCTCTCCATCACTCCATCACTTTCTCTCCACCTCTCTCTCTCCATCACTCCATCACTTTCTCTCCACCTCTCTACCTCTCCATCACTCCATCACTTTCTCTCCACCTCTCCATCACTCCATCACTTTCTCTCCACCTCTCCATCACTCCATCACTTTCTCTCCACCTCTCCATCACTCCATCACTCTCTCTCCCCCTCTCCATCACTCCATCACTCCATCACTTTCTCTCCACCTCTCTACCTCTCCATCACTTTCTCTCCACCTCTCCATCACTTTCTCTCCACCTCCCTACCTCTCCATCACTCCATCACTTTCTCTCCACCTCTCCATCACTTTCTCTCCACCTCTCTACCTCTCCATCACTCCATCACTTTCTCTCCACCTCTCTCTCTCCATCACTCCATCACTTTCTCTCCACCTCTCTCTCTCCATCACTCCATCACTTTCTCTCCACCTCTCCATCACTCCATCACTTTCTCTCCACCTCTCTCTCTCCATCACTCCATCACTTTCTCTCCACCTCTCCATCACTCCATCACTTTCTCTCCACCTCTCTCTCCATCACTCCATCACTTTCTCTCCACCTCTCTCTCCATCACTCCATCACTTTCTCTCCACCTCTCTACCTCTCCATCACTTTCTCTCCACCTCTCCATCACTCCATCACTTTCTCTCCACCTCTCTCTCTCCATCACTTTCTCTCCACCTCTCCATCACTCCATCACTTTCTCTCCACCTCTCTCTCTCCATCACTCCATCACTTTCTCTCCACCTCTCTCTCTCCATCACTCCATCACTTTCTCTCCACCTCTCCATCACTCCATCACTTTCTCTCCACCTCTCTCTCTCCATCACTCCATCACTTTCTCTCCACCTCTCCATCACTCCATCACTTTCTCTCCACCTCTCTCTCCATCACTCCATCACTTTCTCTCCACCTCTCTCTCCATCACTCCATCACTTTCTCTCCACCTCTCTACCTCTCCATCACTCCATCACTTTCTCTCCACCTCTCCATCACTTTCTCTCCACCTCTCTACCTCTCCATCACTCCATCACTTTCTCTCCACCTCTCTCTCTCCATCACTCCATCACTTTCTCTCCACCTCTCTACCTCTCCATCACTCCATCACTTTCTCTCCACCTCTCTACCTCTCCATCACTCCATCACTTTCTCTCCACCTCTCTCTCTCCATCACTCCATCACTTTCTCTCCACCTCTCTCTCTCCATCACTTTCTCTCCACCTCTCCATCACTCCATCACTTTCTCTCCACCTCTCTCTCTCCATCACTCCATCACTTTCTCTCCACCTCTCCATCACTCCATCACTTTCTCTCCACCTCTCTCTCCATCACTCCATCACTTTCTCTCCACCTCTCTCTCCATCACTCCATCACTTTCTCTCCACCTCTCTACCTCTCCATCACTTTCTCTCCACCTCTCCATCACTCCATCACTTTCTCTCCACCTCTCTACCTCTCCATCACTCCATCACTTTCTCTCCACCTCTCCATCACTCCATCACTTTCTCTCCACCTCTCCATCAATTTCTCTCCACCTCTCCATCACTCCATCACTTTCTCTCCACCTCTCCATCAATTTCTCTCCACCTCTCCATCACTCCATCACTTTCTCTCCACCTCTCTCTCCACCTCTCCATCACTTTCTCTCCACCTCTCCATCACTCCATCACTTTCTCTCCACCTCTCCATCAATTTCTCTCCACCTCTCCATCACTCCATCACTTTCTCTCCACCTCTCTCTCCACCTCTCCATCACTTTCTCTCCACCTCTCCATCACTCCATCACTTTCTCTCCACCTCTCCATCACTCCATCACTTTCTCTCCACCTCTCTCTCCATCACTCCATCACTTTCTCTCCACCTCTCCATCACTCCATCACTTTCTCTCCACCTCTCTCTCCATCACTCCATCACTTTCTCTCCACCTCTCCCTCACTCCATCACTTTCTCTCCACCTCTCCCTCACTCCATCACTTTCTCTCCACCTCTCCATCACTCCATCACTTTCTCTCCACCTCTCCATCACTCCATCACTTTCTCTCCACCTCCCTACCTCTCCATCACTCCATCACTTTCTCTCCACCTCTCTACCTCTCCATCACTCCATCACTTTCTCTCCACCTCTCTACCTCTCCATCACTCCATCACTTTCTCTCCACCTCTCTACCTCTCCATCACTCCATCACTTTCTCTCCACCTCTCTCTCTCCATCACTCCATCACTTTCTCTCCACCTCCCTACCTCTCCATCACTCCATCACTTTCTCTCCACCTCTCTACCTCTCCACCTCTCTCTCTCCATCACTCCATCACTTTCTCTCCACCTCTCCATCACTCCATCACTTTCTCTCCACCTCTCCATCACTTTCTCTCCACCTCTCTACCTCTCCATCACTCCATCACTTTCTCTCCACCTCTCTACCTCTCCATCACTCCATCACTTTCTCTCCACCTCTCCATCACTCCATCACTCCATCACTTTCTCTCCACCTCTCTCTCTCCATCACTCCATCACTTTCTCTCCACCTCTCTGTCCACCTCTTTCTCTCTCCATCTATCTCTCGCTCTCTCCATCTCGCTCTCTCCACCTCTCTCTATCTCTACCCCTCTCTCTCTACCTTTCCATCACTTTCTCTCCATCTCTCTCCACCTCTCCACCCCTTTCTCTCTCCATTTATCTCTCCATCTCTCGCTCTCTCTATCTCTCTCTGCATCTCTCTTTCTCCACATCGCCACCTCTCTATCGCTATCCACCTCGCTATCTCTCTCCCCACCTCTCTAATTGAATGAATATTTTGTGGAGTCGCTATGGTAACAGCCCTCGATACCTTCAGGAATGCATAGCTGAGCGGCTGTGAGCGTATACCCCCCGACACACCCCGCGGGGGCAGCACTTTACCTGTACGGGGCAGTAAATCATGCAGGTCCTGGGAAACACGGCCAGAGGATTCAACCTATCGCAGCGACTCGCTAATGGTGGCACCAAATGATAACGGTCGTTATGGAAACCGTCGTGTGTCAGGAGGTATTCTGAATGGAGTCACCTGTATTCAAGTAGGGATTCCAGCTGTGATATAGCAGGGAGAAAAGAACCAATCGGGACGCTCAGCTGTCATTAAATCAGAGAATCTGCCAATTTACCCCGAGACTGGGGTAAAAACCCTGAGAATCTGCCCCTTCACCCTGAGACTGGGGTAAAAACCCTGAGAATCTGCCCCTTCACCCCGAGACTGGGGTAAAAACCCTGAGAATCTGCCCCTTCACCCCGACACTGGGGTAAAACCCTGAGAATCTGCCCCTTCACCCCGAGACTGGGGTAAAACCCTGAGAATCTGCCCCTTCACCCTGAGACTGGGGTAAAAACCCTGAGAATCTGCCCCTTCACCCTGAGACTGGGGTAAAACCCTGAGAATCTGCCCCTTCACCCATAGACTGGGGTAAAACCCTGAGAATCTGCCCCTTCACCCATAGACTGGGGTAAAACCCTGAGAATCTGCCCCTTCCCCCCGACACTGGGGTAAAACCCTGAGAATCTGCCCCTTCCCCCCAAGACCCTGACAGTCCCAGCTGGACCTGAATGGTGTAATGTGTTGATTGTTAAAGCTGGGATTATTGTGACCTCACTGACTGCCCCTATAGTAATATTGCCCCTTTTGCCCCTCTCTGCCATACCCCCGAGAGCAGAGCCTACAATTCCTGCTTACCCCCAGAGGCAGGTCAGTTGCAGGGGGGGGTTAAATGCCCCCTCCCAGAACATGCCACGGCACACATTATCACGGGGTCCTGCACTGGTGGGTTTACCCCGGGAGCGGGGGTCCTGCGGCCAGGGGCAGATGGCAGGGGCAGGGGCCGCTGCAGATTGTGAGAGGGGAATGTTCGCATGATGTTGTGTTTCAGCCGCCATCTGCACCTCATTATCCGCAAAGCATTTCCCTCCGCAGCGCCAAGAATGCGAGCAATTACTGTGCGGCCGGGGCATTACCGGGGGTTCAACCCCCCCAATCACGCCGTATCACCCCTCCTGATGTTATAATCGACTGCCTGAGGGGCTGGCTGCGCGCTAATGCCTTTAACTGCTAAGGTGCTGCTTTACTAAAAGAGTAGTGAATGCATGGAAAAGCCTTGCGGTGGGTGTGGTAAACAAAACCCTGAAGGGTCTGAAAAGAGTCATTTAAAAAAAAATGAAACCATTTTTTGTCCCTAGCAGGTGCTGTGACCCGCATGACATCACAGCGAGGCTCCACCCACATTACGCAGACCACATCACAGCCTGCAGTCAGGACTGTCCCGCAATTACGAGAGAGTTGGCACTGACAACGCACAAAGCATTTGACACACAGAAAGCTGCCTTCTCTTCAGATCTGCCCCGGGGGAGCTCTGGGGCAGGTGGCCAGAGGGCATGAATGTAAATATGTAGTCGCCGGCCGGCTGGGGGGCACCGGGGCTCAGACTTACCGGGCGCCGCTCCCCAGTACAGACCCCGATTATATGAGCGCCTCAATGGACGCCGCGAGCCACGATTCTACGAGAAAAGGATTCGTTAGGAAATGAAATATCCGGCTGAGGCCACGTTACGCCCAGGGGCAAAGAATGACATCACCTGCTACCCCGGCCAGTGAATTACCCCCGCGGCCGTCTGCTGGCGTCTCAGACTCTGACCGAGCTGCACAAACACGGCATTTTACCATTACATGGTTTGATTCATGAATAGCAGGATGGTAGGGAAGTGGAGCAGCAGCCCAGCAGAGGTGGTAGAGGGTAATACAGTAAGGGGATTAAACATGCATGGGATAGACATACGGCTCCTGAATCTAAGGTTTAATTCTTTAGACTAGACGGGGGCCACTGGGGGCCGATCTACTGGCCGGCTGGCTGGCTCTGTTTCTCGATCCCCATTGGCTGCCCACACACGCTGGGATTCTTTCCTTTGAGGAAATTCTTAAATCCCGCCCCTTAATATGTACCGGAGGGTCCGGCGGTCAGCGCTGGTTAGGGGTGCGCTGGGTGTGGGCAGGATGCTATTTTTTCATTGGTCTGGATTTTATGCGGGTCACTGAAATGGGCTCATTCTGTTCTTTTAGTCTAGAGGCGTGGATGAAATAGTGACCTCATCACAATCTTCTGTATGATGTCATCTCACTCATGACGATTAGGCGAGCTGCCATCTCCAGCAGGGGAGGCTGTTCAGAGAGTCCACTGGCCACGGGGGTTCTGTATCCGTGGATCCCTTTTATGTTCAGGGTGGGTTTAGTCGTTACGGGTCCGGTATAAGAGCTTCAGTCCGGTTCTGGAACCCGGTGGCCCCCGTGGTTGGACCGTGGGCCGTTGCGCTCAGCTGGGTAAGGAGCGCGTCTCGCTGCGGCGATTTCACCCCCCGTAAATCCGTGGAATTTTCTCGTGGGATTTCTGGGAAGAGATTGGATGCGTTTTGGGTTCCGGAGGAGCAGATGGAGGGGCTGAGCGCCAAACACTTCATTATCCGTGTTTACTCGCAGACGATCCACGGCACGCAGGCCACGGACCGCGTCCAGATATTTCAATCCAAAGCATAACATCTGGCTTGTGGTCGCATTAGTGCTGCGGGATCTCTGGCGCATTGTTTGCGTGGCCGAGGCCACGTGCCGCTAGGTGTCCATCGAGGGACTGGAAGCCACGGCCATGTTCCTTTCGTCTGCTGCTAAAATGATGGAGCTCCAGAGACATGGATCAGGGGGAGCGGAGGGGCGAGATCACGGCTCCCACGTTTTCACGGCACACAACGTTGCCGTTGGACAGCGTTTTGACATACAAACATTTTGTCACAAGCGTGGCAGATCACCGAAACGCCCGCTGACACCCATTATAGCGATCAGATGAGTTTGCGTTTATACCGGTCCCAGCGCAGCGCCGAGTCGGTGATAACGTCTTATCTTAAACCGGGAGAGAGAGAAGCTCCAGCTGCAGACAGACAGATAAAGGGTGGACAACTCGTACTTCCCCTCACATGTGACCCGGAGCCACGGAACACGCGTGAACCCAATGCACTGATAACTGAGCAAAAAACATTGCACCCCTCCCCCGCACTGTATATTCCTCATATTATATATTATATACTCCCCCCCGTATAACTAATCCCGTCCTTATAACCCGTTATATCCTGTATATTCCTCATATTATATATTATATACTCTCCCCCCGTATAACTAATCCCGTCCTTATAACCCGTTATATCCCTGTATATTCCTCATATTATATATTATATACTCTCCCCCCGTATAACTAATCCCGTCCTTATAACCCGTTATATCCTGTATATTCCTCATATTATATATTATATACTCTCCGGCCGTATAACTAATCCCGTCCTTATAACCCGTTATATCCCTGTATATTCCTCATATTATATATTATATACTCTCCGGCCGTATAACTAATCCCGTCCTTATAACCCGTTATATCCTGTATATTCCTCATATTATATATTATATACTCTCCCCCGTATAACTAATCCCGTCCTTATAACCCGTTATATCCTGTATATTCCTCATATTATATATTATATACTCTCCCCCGTATAACTAATCCCGTCCTTATAACCCGTTATATCCTGTATATTCCTCATATTATATATTATATACTCTCCGGCCGTATAACTAATCCCGTCCTTATAACCCGTTATATCCTGTATATTCCTCATATTATATATTATATACTCTCCGGCCGTATAACTAATCCCGTCCTTATAACCCGTTATATCCTGTATATTCCTCATATTATATATTAGATACTCTCCGGCCGTATAACTAATCCCGTCCTTATAACCCGTTATATCCTGTATATTCTCATATTATATATTATATACTCTCCGGCTGTATAACTAATCCCGTCCTTATAACCCGTTATATCCCTGTATATTCCTAATATTATTTATTATATACTCTCCCACGTATAACTAATGCCGTCCTTATAACCCGTTATATCCTGTATATTCCTCATATTATATATTATATACTCTCCGGCCGTATAACTAATCCCGTCCTTATAACCCGTTATATCCCTGTATATTCCTCATATTATATATTATATATTCTCCGGCCCGTATAACTAATCCCGTCCTTATAACCCGTTATATCCTGTATATTCCTCATATTATATATTAGATACTCTCCCCCGTATAACTAATCCCGTCCTTATAACCCGTTATATCCTGTATATTCCTCATATTATATATTATATACTCTCCCCCGTATAACTAATCCCGTCCTTATAACCCGTTATATCCTGTATATTCCTCATATTATATATTAGATACTCTCCGGCCGTATAACTAATCCCGTCCTTATAACCCGTTATATCCTGTATATTCCTCATATTATATATTATATACTCTCCGGCCGTATAACTAATCCCGTCCTTATAACCCGTTATATCCTGTATATTCCTCATATTATATATTAGATACTCTCCAGCCGTATAACTAATCCCGTCCTTATAACCCGTTATATCCCTGTATATTCTCATATTATATATTATATACTCTCCGGCTGTATAACTAATCCCGTCCTTATAACCCGTTATATCCCTGTATATTCCTAATATTATTTATTATATACTCTCCCCCGTATAACTAATCCCGTCCTTATAACCCGTTATATCCTGTATATTCCTCATATTATATATTATATACTCTCCGGCCGTATAACTAATCCCGTCCTTATAACCCGTTATATCCTGTATATTCCTCATATTATATATTATATACTCTCCCCCGTATAACTAATCCCATCCTTATAACCCGTTATATCCTGTATATTCCTCATATTATATATTATATACTCTCCCCCGTATAACTAATCCCGTCCTTATAACCCGTTATATCCTGTATATTCCTCATATTATATATTATATACTCTCCGGCCGTATAACTAATCCCGTCCTTATAACCCGTTATATCCCTGTATATTCTCATATTATATATTATATACTCTCCGGCTGTATAACTAATCCCGTCCTTATAACCCGTTATATCCCTGTATATTCCTCATATTATATATTATATACTCTCCCCCGTATAACTAATCCCGTCCTTATAACCCGTTATATCCTGTATATTCCTCATATTATATATTATATACTCTCCCCCGTATAACTAATCCCGTCCTTATAACCCGTTATATCCTGTATATTCCTCATATTATATATTAGATACTCTCCGGCCGTATAACTAATGCCGACCTTATAACCCGTTATATCCCTGTATATTCTCATATTATATATTATATACTCTCCGGCCGTATAACTAATCCCGTCCTTATAACTCGTTATATCCCTGTATATTCCTCATATTATATATTATATACTCTCCGGCCGTATAACTAATCCCGTCCTTATAACCCATTATATCCTGTATATTCCTCATATTATATATTATATACTCTCCCCCCGTATAACTAATCCCGTCCTTATAACCCGTTATATCCCTGTATATTCCTCATATTATATATTAGATACTCTCCGGCCATATAACTAATCCTGTCCTTATAACCCGTTATATCCCTGTATATTCCTCATATTATATATTATATACTCTCCGGCCGTATAACTAATCCCGTCCTTATAACCCGTTATATCCCTGTATATTCCTAATATTATTTATTATATACTCTCCCCCGTATAACTAATCCCGTCCTTATAACCCGTTATATCCTGTATATTCCTCATATTATATATTATATACTCTCCGGCCGTATAACTATCCCGTCCTTATAACCCGTTATATCCTGTATATTCCTCATATTATATATTATATACTCTCCTCCCGTATAACTAATACCGTCCTTATAACCCGTTATATCATGTATATTCCTCATATTATATATTATATACTCTCCCCCGTATAACTAACCCCATCCTTATAACTCGTTATATCCTGTATATTCCTCATATTATATATTATATACTCTCCGGCCGTATAACTAATCCCGTCCTTATAACCCGTTATATCCTGTATATTCCTCATATTATATATTATATACTCTCCCCCGTATAACTAACCCCGTCCTTATAACCCGTTATATCCTGTATATTCCTCATATTATATATTATATACTCTCCGGCCGTATAACTAATCCCGTCCTTATAACCCGTTATATCCCTGTATATTCCTCATATTATATATTATATACTCTCCCCCGTATAACTAATCCCGCCCTTATAACCCGTTATATCCTGTATATTCCTCATATTATATATTATATACTCCCCCCCCCGTATAACTAATCCCGTCCTTATAACCCGTTATATCCTGTATATTCCTCATATTATATATTATATACTCTCCGGCCGTATAACTAATCCCATCCTTATAACCCGTTATTTCCCTGTATATTCCTCATATTATATATTATATACTCTCCCCCCCGTATAACTAATCCCGTCCTTATAACCCGTTATATCCTGTATATTCCTCATATTATATATTATATACTCTCCGGCCGTATAACTAATCCCGTCCTTATAACCCGTTATATCCCTGTATATTCCTCATATTATATATTATATACTCTCCCCCCGTATAACTAATCCCGTCCTTATAACCCGTTATATCCTGTATATTCCTCATATTATATATTATATACTCTCCGGCTGTATAACTAATCCCGTCCTTATAACCCGTTATATCCTGTATATTCCTCATATTATATATTATATACTCTCCGGCCGTATAACTAATCCCGTCCTTATAACCCGTTATATCCTGTATATTCCTCATATTATATATTATATACTCTCCCCCCCGTATAACTAATCCCGTCCTTATAACCCGTTATATCCTGTATATTCCTCATATTATATATTATATACTCTCCCCCGTATAACTAATCCCGTCCTTATAACCCGTTATATCCTGTATATTCCTCATATTATATACTGTTTCTGGACGGTATAACTAATCCCGAGATGGAACAGAAGGAAGTTTTACTTTAGTGAGAAGATGGTAGATAAATGGAACAGCCTCCCAGCAGAGGTGGTAGAGGGTAATACAGTGAGGGTATTAAACATGCATGGGATAGACATACGGCTCCTGAATCTAAGACGAGACCAACGACTGATTAAGATTTGCCTCTTTACAGCAGGAGAAACGGGTGACTAGACGGGGGCCGCCGGGGGCCGATCTGCTGGCAGGTCTGAGTTTCTATCACGTCCACAAACCCTTTGATTTTCAGTAAAACTTTTTAATATAATTCATATTTAACACAAAAATAATCAATAATTTGATGTTTCTGCTGTTTTTTTGAGAAGCGGAAACATCCAGTAATGAGAGGAAAAAACCGTAACCTAAAGATAGAACGGGATGCGGCGGCCCCCGGGGGCCGCGGCCTGGAACATGCGCGCACTGCTGGCAGATGTTATTTACATGAAGGTTTAATGGCTCTTTCTGGCGCTGACAGAAAATTGGCGTCGGAAAGAAATATTCGGGTCGGTTTCCAGACTTTAGACAAACAGAATTACCCAAAATACACAGAAACGTGATTCTCAGCGGACTCAGCCGCTGGTCCCACTACCGCCCCTCACCGGCAGCCGCTGGAAGAGGGGTATCAGGAGATCTGGGGCACACAGAGGGACTGGACAAACTAAGACACCTGGCAGGTACGTAAAGGGCCTGCAGGCGATGCCATGTATCCACTACTTTTTCCTCAGTCAGACTTTAGCTTATTACCCCCAGCCTTTCACATTGATTTGTGAAAGTCCTGCCATTTGCCCAGGTGGCAGGTAATGGAGGGGGTGGTGGGAGCCCGCATGGTGCTACGGCTGTGGCCCCTGTGTATTTGTGCTGTGTGCCACATTGGCCCCTGTGTATTCGTGCTGTGTGCCGTGTTGGCTGTGGCCGGGGGCCGTGGTGGCCCCTGCGTATTTGTGTAACCAGCGCGTCCGTGCGGAGGAAGGGCCCCCGCGTGTTTGTTTTCGGGGAGGAAGCATCGAGCCGCCTGTGGAGAGGATGTGGAGACGGAGGAGGAACGGCCATTACCACGGAAACAAACATCCCATTTCCAGACCGGCGTATTTAACCCCCGGCGGGAGATTTACCCCGGGGGCATTTCCCATCGCAGGCACTCGCTTGATGTTCCGTTTCCTGCAGGAGAATGTTTAAAATAATGGCGGTTTCCTGCGCTTTACCCTCTCAGCGCGTTTCCTCCCCGCGGCCCCCACGTGGCGACGTTGGCAATGTTAAGGAACAATTTTACCCTGTAAAGCCCCCAGAAATCTACCCCGTATTCAACATCAGACACGAAAGCGCCATGGATCCGGCTTATAGCCATAGAGCTGTATACAATATCTCATATATATAACTAAGACGTCTGTACAGAGAGTCGCTCAGAACGGATCCAGTCAGGATGTACATGCTGCCTTAAGTCCTTGTTACTCTATGTGTGAAAATACACGTAGAACACCAAAAATCTTCACTCTGGGCCCCAAAATGTTTGAATCTGATTGCCCCCCTGTGAATGGGGACCCCCAGGTACTGTACCCTACAGTAGGATTTTACACATTGAAATACTAACCTTTGACCCCGTGGCCCCCAAGATGCAGATTCCCACTTTGCCCCCGCCGTATATACCCCAAAGGAGGGGGTGACCCCATTCCTGCACACAATCTGCCGGCAGCCACATGAAGGGTTAAAGAGGCAGTTTTACCTCTGACCCCATAAACAGGCTGTGTGGCCTTGGGCAGAGAGAGAGGGGTTAATGAGTGACAGCGCGGGGTTATGGCCTCGTTAACTCGCCCCATAATTGCCCCAAGCGGTCATCTCCACCCTGGGATGGATTTTTATTGCTGGCCAATAAAGTGGCGGGTGCCGGGCGGCGCAGGCTGGTTTGGACTCCTCCGCGGCTCTTCGTGTGAAAGCCTCATCTGCTGCAGAACCTCTCCGACGTGGATCCTCTTCGCTGCCCTGGGGCAGATCTCAGGACAGCTTGGGAAGGGTTAACACAGATTGTGAGGGCAAACGGCGAATCAAGTCTCCCAATTCCATCACTGTTTGTATTACGTCTGCTGAAAGGCAGTTCCTGGTGTCTACTACCCTTCACGCAAAGTAGAATTTTCTCACATGGCACCCTCTGAATCCGGCCCCCTCACTGGGGGCTTTTTATTGAATTTCTCCCCTCTTCATTTGCCCCGGTTGTTATATTGACACTGCCCCAATTCCGAATCTACCCCCTCCGGGCTGCACCCTGTACCCCCCCTTGTGGTTCCGAGCCACCAATACATCTGGATCCATCAGCAGGGTATAACACGAGCCTGGGGTATAAAGACGAGCCCGGGGTATAAAGACGCGCCCGTGGTATAAAGACGAGCCCGGGGTATAAAGACGCGCCCGGGGTATAAAGACGAGCCTGGGGTATAAAGACGCGCCCGGGGTATAAAGACGAGCCCGGGGTATTATTGTCCTACTCTCTTCAGGGACAGTTCGGAGGTCACTTACTTTGATAGCCAGTTGGCTTGTTATCTGTCCCAGCGCTCCCAGCATTCCCAGCATTCCCAGTACTCCCAGCGCTCCCAGCATTCCCAGCGCTCCCAGCATTCCCAGTACTCCCAGCGCTCCCAGCATTCCCAGGGGGTCGCTGGGATTATATTCAATGAAGCCAAAGAAACAGGACCCAAAATCTAGAAATAACTCGCAGTGAAGCCCAATCAGGAGGCGATGCTGCTGCCCCCTACTGTCCCTTACTGCCCCCTACTGTCCCTTACTGCCCCCTACTGTCCCTTACTACCCCCTACTGTCCCTTACTGCCCCCTACTGTCACCCTGCTGCTCCTACAGTGCCTTAATGCTCCCTACTGTAACCCTACTGCCCCCTGCTGTCACCCTGTTGCCTCCTACTGCTTGCTGCTTTCGCTGATTTATCTATACATTATACAGGGGGCCGGTCACTGATTTATCTATACATTATACAGGGGGCCGGTCACTGATTTATCTATACATTATACAGGGGGCCGGTCACTGATTTATCTATACATTATACAGGGGACTGGTCACTGATTTATCTATACATTATACAGGGGGCCGGTCACTGATTTATCTATACATTATACAGGGGGCCGGCTCGCTGATTCATCTATACATTATACAGGGGGCCGGCTCGCTGATTCATCTATACATTATCCAGGGGGCCGGTCACTGATTTATCTATACATTATACAGGGGGCCGGTCACTGATTTATCTATACATTATACAGGGTTGTGGTCGCTGATTTATCTATACATTATACAGGGGGCCGGCTCGCTGATTCATCTATACATTATACAGGGGGCCGGCTCGCTGATTCATCTATACATTATCCAGGGGGCCGGTCACTGATTTATCTATACATTATACAGGGGGCCGGTCACTGATTTATCTATACATTATACAGGGGGCCGGCTCACTGAGTTATCTATACATTATACAGGGGCCGGTCACTGATTTATCTATACATTATACAGGGGACCAGTCAGCAATTAAACTATACATTATACAGGGTTGTGGTCGCTGATTTATCTATACATTATACAGGGGGCCGGCTCGCTGATTCATCTATACATTATACAGGGGGCCGGCTCGCTGATTCATCTATACATTATCCAGGGGGCCGGTCACTGATTTATCTATACATTATACAGGGGGCCGGTCACTGATTTATCTATACATTATACAGGGGGCCGGCTCACTGAGTTATCTATACATTATACAGGGGCCGGTCACTGATTTATCTATACATTATACAGGGGCCGGTCACTGATTTATCTATACATTATACAGGGGCCGGTCACTGATTTATCTATACATTATACAGGGGGCCGGTCACTGATTTATCTATACATTATACAGGGGGCCGGTCACTGATTTATCTATACATTATACAGGGTTGTGGTCGCTGATTTATCTATACATTATACAGGGGGCCGGCTCGCTGATTCATCTATACATTATACAGGGGGCCGGCTCGCTGATTCATCTATACATTATCCAGGGGGCCGGTCACTGATTTATCTATACATTATACAGGGGGCCGGTCACTGATTTATCTATACATTATACAGGGGGCCGGCTCACTGAGTTATCTATACATTATACAGGGGCCGGTCACTGATTTATCTATACATTATACAGGGGACCAGTCAGCAATTAAACTATACATTATACAGGGTTGTGGTCGCTGATTTATCTATACATTATACAGGGGGCCGGCTCGCTGATTCATCTATACATTATACAGGGGCCGGTCACTGATTTATCTATACATTATACAGGGGCCGGTCACTGATTTATCTATACATTATACAGGGGGCCGGCTCGCTGATTCATCTATACATTATCCAGGGGGCCGGTCACTGATTTATCTATACATTATACAGGGGGCCGGTCACTGATTTATCTATACATTATACAGGGGGCCGGCTCACTGAGTTATCTATACATTATACAGGGGCCGGTCACTGATTTATCTATACATTATACAGGGGCCGGTCACTGATTTATCTATACATTATACAGGGGCCGGTCACTGATTTATCTATACATTATACAGGGGGCCGGTCACTGATTTATCTATACATTATACAGGGGGCCGGTCACTGATTTATCTATACATTATACAGGGGCCGGTCACTGATTTATCTATACATTATACAGGGTTGTGGTCGCTGATTTATCTATACATTATACAGGGGGCCGGCTCGCTGATTCATCTATACATTATACAGGGGGCCGGCTCGCTGATTCATCTATACATTATCCAGGGGGCCGGTCACTGATTTATCTATACATTATACAGGGGGCCGGCTCACTCATTTATCTATACATTATACAGGGTTGTGGTCGCTGATTTATCTATACATTATACAGGGGCCGGTCGCTGATTTATCTATACATTATACAGGGGCCGGTCACTGATTTATCTATACATTATACAGGGGCCGGTCACTGATTTATCTATACATTATACAGGGGTCGGTCACTGATTTATCTATACACTATACAGGGGGGCGGTCACTGATTTATCTATACACTATACAGGGGCCGGTCACTGATTTATCTATACATTATACAGGGGCCGGTCACTGATTTATCTATACATTATACAGGGGGCGGCTCACAGATTCCTCTATACATTATACAGGGGCTGGCTCACTGTTTTAATTATACATTAAACAGGGGCCGGTCACTGATTTAACTATACATTATACAGGGGGCCGGTCACTGATTTATCTATACATTATACAGGGGCCGGTCACTGATTTATCTATACATTATACAGAGGCCGGTCACTGATTTATCTATACATTATACAGGGGCCGGTCACTGATTTATCTATACATTATACAGGGGTCGGTCACTGATTTATCTATACACTATACAGGGGGGCGGTCACTGATTTATCTATACATTATACAGGGGCCGGTCACTGATTTATCTATACATTATACAGGGGCCGGTCACTGATTTATCTATACATTATACAGGGGCCGGCTCACTAATTTATCTATACATTATACAGGGTTGCGGTCACTGATTTATCTATACATTATACAGGGGCCGGTCACTGATTTATCTATACATTATACAGGGGCCGGCTCACTGATTTATCTATACATTACACAGGGAGCCGGTCACTGATTTATCTATACATTATACAGGGGCCGGTCACTGATATAACTATACATTATACAGGGGGCCGGTCACTGATTTATCTATACATTATACAGGGGCTGGCTCACTGTTTTAATTATACATTAAACAGGGGCCGGTCACTGATTTAACTATACATTATACAGGGGGCCGGTCACTGATTTATCTATACATTATACAGGGGCCGGTCACTGATATAACTATACATTATACAGAGGCCGGTCACTGATTTATCTATACATTATACAGGGGCCGGTCACTGATTTATCTATACATTATACAGGGGTCGGTCACTGATTTATCTATACATTATACAGGGGGCCGGTCACTGATTTATCTATACATTATACAGGGGTCGGTCACTGATTTATCTATACATTATACAGGGGGCCGGTCACTGATTTATCTATACATTATACAGGGGGGCGGTCACTGATTTATCTATACATTATACAGGGCTATAGTATACCTTGTAGGGAAGTCATGGAGGTGAAATGTTCAGGGTTCCTGTAACTCACAGGTTAATTACCGTAATAACTCCAGGGGTAATTACAGGTTACTCATTGTCTTCTGAATATCACATTTTTCCCCAGATTACACTTATTGATACTAATACCCCCCTCTGCCCCCATAATACCCCCCTCTACTCCCCATAATACCCCCCCTACTCCCCATAATACCCCCCTACTCCCCATAATACCCCCCTACTCCCCATAATACCCCCCTCTACTCCCCATAATACTCCTCTATTTCCCTTTGTCCTTTGTCTCATCCCCATTGGTACCCCTTTGCCCCCCTCCTTCTATCGCTCAGTCGCCCTCTTATCCCCACTGTAACCAGCAGCCCCTCCCGTCAGTCTCAGTCACGTGACGAAAGTCATGTCTGCTATAAAGATGAGTCTGAGTGGGCGTGTCCTTCGGTCACGTGGATCGTCTGACCCGGAAGTCCAAACCGGAGAGCGGCGGCAACACCGAGAACCGGACCGTTCCGGACAGTGTGAGTGATGGGAGTGACAGGGAGAGGGGGTGATGACAGACAGGAGGCACAGGGTGACAGGGAGAGGGGGTGATGACAGACAGGAGGCACAGGGTGACAGGGAGAGGGGGTGACAGGATGGCGGGAGAGCGGCAGGAATTTCTTCTCCTCCCTTTCTGTGATTAATATACCGTGATGCGCCCGTCATCTCCTACATCTCCGGTATCCCCGTTCTCTCTCGCTCTCTCTGTTTGCGTGCCGGGTCCCCGTTCTCTCTCTCTCTCTCTCTCTCTCACTCTCTCTCTCTCTCTCTGTTTGCGGGCCGGGTCCCCGCTCTCTCTCTCTGTTTGCGTGCCGGGTCCCCGTTCTCTCTCTCTCTCTCGCTCTCTCTGTTTGCGGGCCGGGTCCCCGTTCTCTCTCTCTCTCTCTCTCTGTTTGCGGGCCGGGTCCCCGCTCTCTCTCTCTCTCTCTCTCTGTTTGCGTGCCGGGTCCCCGTTCTCTCTCTCTCGCTCTCTCTGTTTGCGTGCCGGGTCCCCGTTCTCTCTCTCTCTCTCGCTCTCTCTGTTTGCGTGCCGGGTCCCCGTTCTCTCTCTCTCTCTCTCTCGCTCTCTCTGTTTGCGTGCCGGGTCCCCGTTCTCTCTCTCGCTCTCTCTGTTTGCGTGCCGGGTCCCCGTTCTCTCTCTTTCCTCTCTCTCTCTCTCTCTCTCTCTCTCTCTCTCTCTCTCTCTCTCGCTGTTTGTTTGCCGGGTCCCCGTTGTCCCTGCTCTTGCTCTCTCTGTTTGCGTGCCGGGTCCCCGCTCTCTCGCTCTCTCTGTTTGCGTGCCGGGTCCCCGTTCTCTCTCTCTCTCTCTCTCTCTCTCGCTCTCTCTGTTTGCGGGCCGGGTCCCCGCTCTCTCTCTCTGTTTGCGTGCCGGGTCCCCGTTCTCTCTCTCTCTCTCTCTCTCTCTCTCTCTCTCGCTCTCTCTGTTTGCGTGCCGGGTCCCCGTTCTCTCTCTCTCTCTCTCTGTTTGCGTGCCGGGTCCCCGTTTTCTCTCTCTCTCTCTCGCTCTCTTGCTCTCTCTGTTTGTGTGCCGGGTCCCCGTTCTCTCTCTCTCTCTCTCGCTGTTTGTTTGCCCGGTCCCCGTTGTCCCTGCTCTTGCTCTCTCTGTTTGCGTGCCGGGTCCCCGTTCGCTCTCTCTCTCGCTGTTTGTGTGCCGGGTCCCCGTTCTCTCTCTCTCTCTCTCTCTCTCGCTGTTTGTTTGCCGGGTCCCCGTTGTCCCCGCTCTTGCTCTCTCTGTTTGCGTGCCGGGTCCCCGCTCTCGCCGTTTGCGTGCCGGGTCCCCGTTCTCTCTCTCTCTCTCTCTCTCTCGCTGTTTGTTTGCCCGGTCCCCGTTGTCCCTGCTCTTGCTCTCTCTGTTTGCGTGCCGGGTCCCCGCTCTCTCGCTCTCGCTGTTTGTGTGCCGGGTCCCCGTTCTCTCTCTCTCTCTCTCTCTCTCTCGCTGTTTGTTTGCCCGGTCCCCGTTGTCCCTGCTCTTGCTCTCTCTGTTTGCGTGCCGGGTCCCCGCTCTCTCGCTCTCGCTGTTTGTGTGCCGGGTCCCCGTTCTCTCTCTCTCTCTCTCTCTCTCTCTCTCTCATATGCCGTCTCCATGCCCTTTCCGCAGGCTCCGTCATGTTGGTGGGAGAGCGCAGGAATGGGAACCTCGTGGTCCAGTTGGGTCCCAAGCTGCAGGCTCAGCCCGAGGAGCTGCTGCGCCAGCGCCGGAGCCCGGAAGGACTCTCTGAATACCTGATCCGATGGGCCGTTCAGAACCTGGAGGAGGGAGCGGGAACCAGCGGGGCCGCCTTGGTGACCGAGAACAAAACCCCCAATATCCTGATGTGGATGTCGGCGGAGGAGGTATACGCCAACTGCCCCACTCTGTTGGGGAAGCGTAAGCCGGAGGGGTCCGGGGTACCGGAAGAGAAGGCGTCCGGGGCGCCGGATGACGAGGCTCTGCGAGAAATGAGAGAAGATGTGAGGATGCTGGTCCAGAGAGCGGCCAGACAGATGTCCCAGAGCAGCGGCCCCGACGCCTCCATCCTCAACACCATCCATGTGCTCAGTGCTTACGCCAGCATAGGCTCCTTAGCCGGGGTGTTTAAGGAGACGGGGGCCCTGGACCTGCTGATGAAGATGCTCTGCAACCAGGAGAAACAGATCCGCAAGAACGCCGGCAAGATGCTCCGCGCCCTGGCCTCGCACGATGCAGGTGAGAACCGGGGGGGGGTGTCATGTGTCATGTGACACACGTGAGAGACGTTATGTTATTCTCCTTAATCTTTATTTAATAATCAGACTTATACAAGATCATTATTCCACATATAAGGGGAAATTCTCCCCCATTTCCCATGATCCCTCAGTGGAGACTGTATCAGAATCCTCCCGCCAGCCCGCGCAGGAAGTTGGAAGCTGCTTCCTGTTCTCTCCCCGCGCAGGAAGTTGGAAGCTGCTTCCTGTTCTCTCCCCGCGCAGGAAGTTGGAAGCCGCTTCCTGTTCTCTCCCAGTGCCAGCCCACGCAGGAAGTTGGAAGCCGGTTCTCTCCCCGCGTTGATTTAGCGGACGTCGCGTGAGCCTCTAGCGATAGAGATTGTTTCCGGCCGCGCAGGTCCGTCCGTAACGCTATTATCACAGATATCTCAGGGCGACGGGGCAGCGATTTATACCCCGTGACGGGGCAGCGAGATGGCGGCTCCTAGATACAGCATGATGGGGGTAACGGAGGTTATTTTTATTAATATATGGTAAATAGGAGATAATATGGCCAGGCCTGGCGTGTTTCTGTAGTGAGATGGGGGTCACCCTTTAGCCGTGGATTGTTCTTGTTGTGGGGGGGGGCGTTGCTGCCCCCGGAATGCGGCGTTAAGCCGGTGAGTAACAGCCGTGTGATCCGTGTTTGCAGTCGGGTTAAATCACGCGTTTCGGTGGCTGGCGGATCCGCGCTTAGACCTCGGTTTCCCGTTCCGTGGAATCTGTGCAGTAATCGCTGGGTCTGAAGACGATGGAAAGTCTGTCCAACTGGGAGAGGCTATATAAACGGATGCACTGAGTCACTGTATCTCCGGGACAGCTGGCACGTTCACCTAACCCAACGCTGTTAGTCACTTCTGCTGGGATATTTGTCCTGGCGTATTCTGCATGTAACGGCCGACAGAACGTCTCGCTGCGGCCGGCAGGTTCTCCCGTTCTGTGGGGGAAAGTCGGCCCACGTCTCGCCACATGATAATCGGCCCCCGTCTCGTCCCCGTCTCGCAATGATCTCCCCCCTTTCCCCCCCCAGGAAGTCGCGCCCACGTCTTGCTGTCCCTCAGTCAGCAGGACGGGATCGAGCAGCACATGGATTTTGAATCGCGTTACACTTTGCTGCAGCTCTTTGCTGAGACCACGAGCTCCGAGGAGCACTGCATCTCCTTCGATGGGATCCACCTTCCTCAGGTGAGTCTGAGGATTCAGGGCGGCCGGAGGAAGCTGCTGTAAGTCTTTCCTGGATTTATTACTAGTTCCTGCCCCGTCTTGTGACAAACTTTACCGTATTATTATTATGTTATGTTTTTTTGATCTTTTTGGGGCGTGTTGTGGCGATTTTGGCTTTCCCCGTGCCAGCTCCAGCCACCTGACGTTATTATTTCCCGGCAGATTCCCGGCAAGCAGCTCTTCTCTCTGGTGAAACGTTACTTGTGCGTCACGTCTCTTCTGGACCAGCTGAGCAGCGAGCGCCCGGAGCACGGCGAGAAGAGCCGCCTCCAGCGCCAGTTTGATTTTAGTATGGCGGTGGGCAGCTTGATCTGTGAGCTGGTGCGGGTCATGGGCTGGGTCAGCGACCACGCTGCCGACGGCGCCCTTCCCAGGGAGAATCACCAGCCGCGGGTTCTCCGCTCAATCTTCCAGCCGAAGGCCCCGGCCTGCGCCGGACTCCAAATAGCCGTGACGGCTCAGCGGCGCCCCTCGCCTCCCAAGAGGAAGCCAGCGAAGGAGTTCATGACGCTGTCTGACTTCCCGACCCGAAACGCCTACGTCGATTACATCCAGGAAGCCTTAAAGCCGGGTATGACTGTGAGGATGCTGGAGGATTACGAAGAGGCCATCACTGGAGATGAAGGAGTCTTCCGACAGAGCAACAACGGGACGCCACCTGTTCAGGTGAGTCAAAAATCTGACCGAGTTATTGGAAACCCGGCGTGCGTTATTAATGGCGCTGATCTAACAGGCTGTGGCTCCGTGTCTGGTGGTCTCCGTGCCGCCGTCGTTCGGTTTTGCCGTCGTTCGGTTTTGCCGGGACGTGCTACTGGAGAGGGAGAGGCTGTCTCGGTTCATATAAAGGGCATTTGCTTTGCTAGTTACGTCGTCCTGCTCTGTTTTAGGTGCTGTGGAGATCCACGGGCCGCACCTACTGGGTACACTGGCACATGCTGGAGATTGTTAGCTCTGGAAGCAAGACGGAAGAAGACGGTCAGGAGAAGGCCTCAAGTCTTACCGAAAACCTGAAGCTTTCTCCAGGTCGGTGCCTCGCCTGTCTTCCAGTTTCTTTTTTTATTTTATTCTTTTTTTTAGATCTTTCCTTCTACTAAAAGGTCACCTGACCGTGTCCGCGTGGAAGTTACAACTCCATAATCTTGTTGATCCCCCCCCCCCAAATTAACACCAGTGTTTTTCCCCCCGCAGTGGTCCAGTTGTTACACCCTAAACACTCTTGTGGCCTGTACGCGCTCCCCTACTTGGCCGGAAGTACTTATGAGGAGTCGGGGGCTCTCAGACAAGATGAATGGTGGGAGCTTCTCTTCTTTATCAGAAGACTGGATGCCCCGGAGCAGCAGGAAGCTTATGACATCATCAGACAGAGCCAGGAGGAAGAGGTGCGTGAGGTCATTGGAGAGAGGAGCCCAGGGAATTGGGTCTCGTGGGGAAACGTCACGATCCGATTCGGCTGGGGAACAAAACTGTTTGAGAGGTCAGAGAGTCTTCAAAAGCTACAGCTTTATTTAGGAAGAGTAACCGGACGAGTTCGCTCTCGCTTCGGGTACCGCTACGAGTGATCTGCAAGGGGAGGATTTCTTTTTTGGAGCGGTTGCGGACGTGGTTGACACCCCAGAATGTTTAAATAAAAATGGTGGTTGGTCTATGGAAACAAGGGGAATGGACTAGTTTGTTGCCCAGTTTAACATGATCAAGTGTAAAATCACGCATTTGGGACACAAAAATACAAAATACGGGCTTAAAACAGACTTTGCTGACCGCTAAATGAGAACAGCGAGGCTGGGGGCTACAATTATAAATCATTTAAAGGCGAGGGGGCTGTTTAGTGAAGCAGTGGGCGACCCCAGTGGCCCTTACTAACAAAACATACCAAGAAAGGCTTAGAAACCTTTAATAACGTGCCTAGGGAAAGGGGGACAGGAAAGAGAGAGTCAAATACATGAAGGGGTTAAATAAAGTGTTTTTAGTAAGGAGGGGTTCTGGATATCCCTGGACGCTCTTGCTAAACATTTTGCATGCGCGGGGGGTGGAGTATCCGTTTTTAGAACATGAATAAATGGCGGGTCTCTGGCTTCCTGCCGATTATCTGGCGGTGGCTTCTTTCTTTCAGTAGAGGTTATTGGCTTTATAAAGCAGGGGCTGGGTGTAGAAAGGGCCCCGGCGTATTAGAATAAGCGCATAAAACCACCTTTTGCTGTCCTGCAGCTGACGGGTCTGGATGAGCCGGTTCTGATGCAGATCTCGGTGTCCGTGGACGTGGCCCGGAAGGTTCTGGCGTTCCTTGCGGACCGGTGCCACGGATGTGCTCTGAGCGACCTGCAAAACTCACGCGTCTTCTCAAAGTACCTTCTCGGTGCGAAGGCCGGCGAGGCGCGAAGCCCGAACCCCGAGTCGTCCTTCCACGAGAACGCCGTACAGGGGGGATTCCTGTCTAAGAAGCCAAAGAAAGAAGAAACCCAGAAAATAGAGAAGATAGGAGCCCACCCTAATCCCGAACTGTCCGACCTTCAGCTCCTCAACAACCTGCTCTCCCTCGAGGGTCTGCAGCCCACAGAGCTTGCCATCGAAAAGAGCAAAGGTGAGGCGCAGCGTGGCCAGAAGCGTCCTGAAGCCGGCCGTGGGGGTTCCCTGACTCTCGTGGTGTTCATGTTCCGCAGGCTTCACCACCTTCAAGGGCCACTCGAGTGTCATTACCCTGGAGATGCTGCTGGAGATGCTGGAGAAAGCAAAAAGGAGCGTCTGCGGAGCGGAAGCCCTCGGCTCCATCATCCAGGTCCTAGAGCAGCAGGCCGGAGAGGAGGCGCACGGGGTGAAAGCGGAGGGTCGCGCCAGGTACTCGGGGAGAGGCGCGTTATGTTTGTGTCTCCATCATGAGTGACTTCATGCTGTCTCTGTGGGGGGAGCCGCTCCGCGCCGGGCCCCCGGGTCTCGCGTTATTCTACGAAGTGAAATGCTCTGCGGGGGAATGTTAACCCGTTGTGTACCGCGCTGTGCAATTTGTGATTTGTGTTCATCTATTTAGAGAGAAGATCGTGAAGATGCTGGTGGAGTTCCTCACCAACCATGTGAAGGAGAAGCAGCTGGTGGCCACCGGTCTGCAGCTGACTTATGTCCTGATGTCCAAATACGACTGGCGGGTCCTGTTTGCCACAGAAGGTGGAGTGCGTGCCGTGCTGGGGTGCATGCAGGAGCACCACTCGTCAGCCGCGATACAACACGCCGGCCTGGCTGTGAGTGGCGCCACAGCAGCGCATGCCACTGGCGGGGTATATAGGTGGAGCTGTGGGGTGTATGGAGCTGGCGGGGTATATAGGTGGAGCTGTGGGGTGTATGGAGCTGGCGGGGTATATAGGTGGAGCTGTGGGGTGTATGGAGCTGGCGGGGTATATAGGTGGAGCTGTGGGGTGTATGAAGCTGGCGGGGTACATAGGTGGAGCTGTGGGGGGTATGGAGCTGGCGGGGTATATAGGTGGAGCTGTGGGGTGTATGAAGCTGGCGGGGGATATAGGTGGAGCTGTGGGGTGTATGAAGCTGGCGGGGTATATAGGTGGAGCTGTGGGGTGTATGGAGCTGGCGGGGTATATAGGTGGAGCTGTGGGGTGTATGGAGCTGGCGGGGTATATAGGTGGAGCTGCGGGGTGTATGGAGCTGGCAGGGTATATAGGTGGAGCTGTGGGGTGTATGGAGCTGGCGGGGTATATAGGTGGAGCTGTGGGGTGTATGGAGCTGGCGGGGTATATAGGTGGAGCTGTGGGGTGTATGAAGCTGGCGGGGTATATAGGTGGAGCTGTGGGGTGTATGAAGCTGGCGGGGTATATAGGTGGAGCTGTGGGGTGTATGAAGCTGGCGGGGTATATAGGTGGAGCTGCGGGGTGTATGGAGCTGGCGGGGTATATAGGTGGAGCTGTGGGGTGTATGAAGCTGGCGGGGTATATAGGTGGAGCTGTGGGGTGTATGGAGCTGGCGGGGTATATAGGTGGAGCTGTGGGGTGTATGGAGCTGGCGGGGTATATAGGTGGAGCTGTGGGGTGTATGGAGCTGGCGGGGCATATAGGTGGAGCTGTGGGGTGTATGGAGCTGGCGGGGTATATAGGTGGAGCTGTGGGGTGTATGGAGCTGGCGGGGTATATAGGTGGAGCTGCGGGGTGTATGGAGCTGGCGGGGTATATAGGTGGAGCTGGTGGGGTGTGTGGAGCTGGCGGGGTATATAGGAGGTGGCGGGGTATATAGGTGGAGCTGGTGGGGTGTGTGGAGCTGGCGGGGTATATAGGAGGTGGCGGGGTGCTTGGGGCCGGTACCGGGTTTGCTAGGTGCTGATGTCACGGCTGCCGCCTTCCAGGTCCTGAAGGTGCTGACCGGCGTGGGGAGCTGCGAGCTGCGGGGGAGCTCCCGCCGTTACGCGCTCAATCCTTCCGACGTCCAGGTGATCAAAGAGATTTTCTCCAGCATCGGCTCGGCTGCCAGCGGCGGCTCCACCAACCTCCTGAGGGCGATTCCTGGGGCCATCGGCAAGCTGCTGGCCACTCCGGAGTGAGTAACGAGAGCCCCATCTCCGCCATGATGTACCCCAAACCCTTACTGGGTGTTATCTGCCCCGGGGGCCGCGGTCACGTGCCCTCTCTGCGGCTGGCGTTGTGCCGGTCTCGTTGGTGACCCGGGGGTCCTGTCTGCTCCTCAGGTGTTTCTCCGCCGTGTATAACTGGCTCCTGGTGGTCCGCATGCTGATTGATAACCACACCGGTTTGGAGGAGCAGCTGTCCGGCTGTGCCTTACCCTCGGCCCTGCAGAGCTTCATCGACGACTCCGGCAACTCCGTGCACGGCCGGCTGGACCTGTTCGCGCAGAAACAACTCGCCGAGCTCCTGAAGAGCGGGCAGGAGAAGACCGACCCCGACGGCACAGGTGGGAGCTCTGCGCGGCGCTCTCATCCGGGACCCAACGCGGGGGGGGGGGCTTGGGATCTCGGTGGGATGGCGGTGTCGGGGTGTCCTGCGTCCGGCCGGATCGCGTGGCTGAGTATTGCGCATGCGCCGCTGGTAAACGTGACTCGGCCTCGTGAAATATTGTCCATGCTGCGCTCCTCAAAATCATAAGGATGCCCCCCAAAAGGGCAGCTCACCGGGTGACGCGGGGATCGGAAAATATTAAAACCGGATTTTTGGGGAGGGGGGGATTATTTCATAGATTTACTCATTAAAAGCAGGAAGTGATGCGAAAAATCAGGAAGGTTTATTACGAACGGGGGAGGGATAAAGAGTTTAGTGAGCCGACGGGGGGGGGGGGGGGGGGGGTGGTTTGTCCGGTTTATTTCATTACAAACCTGCATTTTCACCCCGGTATTTTACCCGATATTGTCCCAAACGTAGCTCCGTAACGTGGCCGGCCCGCTTTGGGCTACTTGTGTGCACGTTGGATACGGGGAAACTCTAACCCTACTGCTTCGACCCTCTACTGCACTCTTCGTGGTATCTTTTACACTCAAGGAGGAGTGCAGGAGAGGGACACTCCATGCTCACTCGCTGTGGCTTTATTCCAGGTGACACTCGCACTCAGGAGGTGCAGGAGATGGATTTACCGGCCTTACTCTCCTCTCTGAAGGACTCTCGGGCGTGCAGAGAGCTTCTCCCGTCGCTGGAGCGCTGTCTATGTAACGATGTCTCGTCCATGCGCTGCGATGTCTCTCGGCTCCTCACCGACGGCGACTTCTTCCTGCTGCTGCTTTCCAGCCTGGAGCAGCTGAAGACGGACCGGCGGCTGCAGCTCTGTCTCTACCGGTGAGCGCTCTGCGTGGTTGGGCTGTAATGGATGTCTCGGCGAGGGGCTGTCTCGTGACCAACGCTCCGCTGTCTCTTCCCAGGATCCTGAACAAAGCTCTGGATTTTTACCAAGAGGACGGTCTCCCCTGGCACCGGAGCATCGAGCCCTCGCTCAACTCTCTGGGGAGCAACTGCGCCGACCAAGAGGTGAGTGGAGGGGGCAACGCAGGGACCGCCGGGGGTGGTTACAGGAAGGCTTGGCGGGGGTAACGCCAGAGACTGGCTGACCCGCGGTCTCTTCTCGCCCGTCTGTCCCATCGCAGCTCCTCCAAGAGATCGTCTCCTTCCTTCACCGCTTGGCCTCCACCAACAAGGACTTCGCCGTCGTCATGTGCCGTCTCTGCGCCAAGGAGACCCTCGGCAAAGTGCTGGAGAAGCAGAACTCGGGCCTCCTGCAGGCGTCGGAGCTGCGAGAGCTGCTGGCCGACTGCGAGAAATACGCCAGCCTCTACCAGAAGATGGCCACGAGCATCCTCGCCGGGTGCATCCAGGTGAGCCGCCTGCTCGCGAGGGCCACGACAAGGGCGACAGCCGTAAACACAGACCGAGTGGCCCCCGGGGTCCCGGCGAGGGGCAGAGAACACAAGCTGCAACCTCTGCGATGCTGCGCATGGGGGTGTGCGGTACGGGGGGTGTTAAGCCGCGGGGTATGGGGGGCAATCCCTTTGTACAGCATTACTGAATATATAACACAATGCATGATGATCTGCTGGGGGTTTTCCCGTCAGATGGTTCTGGGGCAGATAGAGGAGCACCGACGCAGCCGGCAGCAGATTAACATCCCGTTCTTCGATGTGTTTCTGCGGAACCTCTGCCAAGGTGAGTGAAATCCGCCTCCGTCTTTTATTTCCCCCTCGCTGGTGTGTGCCCCCCCCCGTCACTGGTGTATACCCCCCGTCACTGGTGTATACCCCCGAAGTTGCCCTCCTCACCACGGCGCCCGTTTGTCGCTCCCTCGCTCCCTCCTCACCCCGGCGCCCGTTTGTCGCTCCAGGCTCCAGCGTGGAACTGAAGGAAGACAAATGCTGGGAGAAAATCGAGGTGTCGTCCAACCCGTACCGGGCCGGCAAACTGACGGACGGGAACCCCAAATCCTACTGGGAGTCCAGCGGAAGTACCGGCTCCCATTACATCAACATCTACATGCACCGGGGGGTAGTTATCAGGTGCGCCGGGGCAGCTCCAGCTCTCCTCGCGCTCTTGGCATCTGGTGAGGAGATCGGTAGAGGGTCTCGTTGGTGTGACAGAGGTAATTGTCACTTTTTCCTCCCCGCAGGCAGCTGTTTGTCATCGTGGCCAGTGAGGACACCAGTTACATGCCGGCTCGGATAGTCGTGACGGGAGGGGAGAATCCGTCCGGCATTAACACGGAGCTCAATGCGGTGATTTAGGTTTTTTTTTTGTGTGTTTTTTTGCCCCCCTCTGGGGCAGTAAAAAGCATTAGCCGTGTGGCTGTTGTGTTATCTGGTTCGTCCGGTTACCTGTCCGCCGTGGAGCTTTCCGGTGCCGCCAGCTAGTCCTGGGGTAACTGAGCCGCTGTCCGGTTCCGTGTCCGGTTCCGTGTCCGGGCTGAGATCAGGACACCGGTTCTGGATCCTTGAGGCTGGAGTCGGGCTGGTTAGAGGCCGGGGGTATTTTACCCTCGCCGGTGTTGTTCTCGGGGGGTAGTTTGTTGGGCTCGCAGGGTAATAACGTGGCCGCTGTGTGTTACAGGTGAACATCCCCAGCACGGCCGGCCGAGTCCTGCTCCTGGAGAACCTCAGCCGCTTCTGGCCCATCGTTCAGATCCGGATCAAGCGCTGCCAGCAGGTCAGTCTCTGGCCCGTAGGGAACGTCACATAAGTCTCCTTGTGGGTGACGAGCCGTAAACGCTTGCTTTACAGGGCGGTATCGACACGCGCGTGCGCGGCCTGGAGATCCTGGGGCCGAAGCCCACGTTCTGGCCGGTGTTTAAGGAGCAGCTCTGCCGGAGGACGTTCCTCTTCTACACGAGCCGCGCTCACAGCTGGGGCCAGGAGATCCGCGACAAACGCGACTCTTTACTGCAGCTCTTCAGCAGGTGAGCGGGCGGGATCTGCAACGCGCACGCTCATTGGGTTGCGGTTGGCCTGCGCGCTGTTGCCTGCGTTGCGGTTGGCCTGCGCGCTGTTGCCTGCGTTGCGGTTGGCCGGCGCGCTGTTGCCTGCGTTGCGGTTGGCCGGCGCGCTGTTGCCTGCGTTGCGGTTGGCCGGCGCGCTGTTGCCTGCGTTGCGGTTGGCCGGCGCGCTGTTGCCTGCGTTGCGGTTGGCCGGCGCGCTGTTGCCTGCGTTGCGGTTGGCCGGCGCGCTGTTGCCTGCGTTGCGGTTGGCCGGCGCGCTGTTGCCTGCGTTGCGGTTGGCCGGCGCGCTGTGGGCTGTACGGAGACCCTCTGTTGGTGTTATCGGGGGTCTTGTCGTTACAGGTTGAATCGGGCCCTGGCGCACGAGCAGGAGTTCGCTGAACGTTTCTTGCCGGATGAGGAGGCGGCTCAGGCTCTGGGACGCACCTGCTGGGAAGCACTAATTGCCCCGTTAGTGCAGAGCATAACTACCCCAGGTATCTGCCGAAAATCAGACCGGTCGCCGGATTCTCGTTAGTCGCCCCTCACACCTGCAGATATAAACGCGATCCCAGATCCTGCAACAGATCCTGAGGCCCCTGGTTGGTCGGGTTACCCCTGGTGGTGATAGTCTGCCCCCTGGTGGTCGTGTTACCCCTGGTGCTGATAGTCTGCCCCCTGGTGGTTGTTACCCCAGGCGCTGATAGTCTGCCCCCTGGTGGTTGTTACCCCAGGCGCTGATAGTCTGCCCCCTGGTGGTCGCGTTACCCCTGGTGCTGATTGTCTGCCCCCTGGTGGTCGTGTTACCCCGGGTGGTGATTGTCTGCCCCCTGGTGGTCGTGTTACCCCGGGTGGTGATAGTCTGCCCCCTGGTGGTCGTGTTACCCCGGGCGGTGATAGTCTGCCCCCTGGTGGTCGCGTTACCCCGGGCGGTGATAGTCTGCCCCCTGGTGGTCGCGTTACCCCAGGTGGTGATAGTCTGCCCCCTGGTGGTCGTGTTACCCCGTGTGCTGATAGTCTGTCCCCTGGTGGTCACGTTACCCCTGGTGCTGATAGTCTACCCCCTGGTGGTCGTGTTACCCCGGGTGCTGATAGTCTGCCCCCTGGTGGTTGTTACCCCAGGTGGTGATATTTTTCAGCCCCTTTACCCCTCTCGTTTCAGACGCGGGCGGATTGAGTCCCCTCGGATGGCTCCTCACCCGGTACCTGGAGAACGGGCGCCTTTCCTGCCGTCCGAAGAGCCGTGTGTCTGTGTTTAACTCGCGCGTGCGCAGACTGACGCATCTGCTGGTCCACGTGGACACCGTCCTCCCCGAAACCGATGCCCTGAAGCCCCTGAGCAAAGCCAGTGAGTGTGAGAGCGGGAATGTCCAGCTGGTGGCCCCTTGGGGCCCGTGAGGAATACGTGGGTTTTTATGTCTGGATCCGTGCCTGTGAGCTCTATATCCCCCGTCTGAGGGGCAGTAAGGGGCCGAGCCCGGTGCGTCTGAGGGGCAGTAAGGGGCCGAGCCCGGTACGTCTGAGTGATGTGATGTGAGTCCGTAGATGGCCCCCCATGTGATAATGTTCTCAGTGGAGGGTCTAATGGAGCCGGGGGGGGGGGTTGTAGCTGTGGGGCTGTTGCCCGGGGCAGGTTAGTCGCTGGGACAGCAGCCTCTCCAGGGTTCTCTCCTCTCCCCAGATGTGAAGCGTCGGGACTCGGTTTCAGCGAAGGACCCCGGCCCCGGCGTCAGCAGTCTGGCGGGAATCGCTCAGTGCTGGCAGGGAGTGGTGCAGAAGCAGGTAAGTTGCGGGGCAGATCTGGGGGGTATCCCGGGGTATCTGCCCCTCCTGTGTTTGACGCCATTGCCTGTTTCAGGTGCACCGGTTTCTGGAGGCGTCGTGGAGCGACGAGGATCTCGTTCCCCGTTTCTGCTCCGTGTACCGGGGTCTCGGGGAGGCCATGGAGGAGCTCTTCGGGCAGCAGACTCAGTTCCTCTTCGCTCTGCGCCAAGGATTCTGCGAGGGGCTCCTGCAGCTCAGCTTCCTGACCGCGCTGCATGTGAGCCCGCATGCCCTGTCCGGGGGGCCGACCCCTCCGTCCCGTGTGCCCTGTCCGGGGGAGCCCACCCCTCATCCTGTGTGCCTCTGTCCGGAGTGCCCCTTGGGAGGGCTGTGTGCCCTGTCCGTTGTGATACTCGGGAGGGCTGACCCCCTGTCATATGTACCCCTTTGGCGCCGGGTTCTGTGTGCTGCCCCGTGTCGTTGATGGCGGCGCCGGGTTCTGTGTGCTGACCCGTGTCGTTGATGGCGGCGCCGGGTTCTGTGTGCTGACCCGTGTCGTTGATGGCGGCGCCGGGTTCTGTGTGCTGCCCCGTGTCGTTGATGGCGGCGCTGGGTTCTGTGTGCTGACCCGTGTCGTCGTCCCGTTGCAGGTGACGGAGCAGTTTGCCCGGTACATCGATCGCAGGATACTGGAGATCCGCTCTGACTCCTCGGACTCGCGGCCGGCGAAGCAGCTGCAGCGGTTCCTGGAGTTTGTTCTCTTTCTGTCGGATTTGGAGCTCGCAAACTCGTTTGAGCATTTCTACAGGTGAGTGAGCAATGCTGCGCGGAGCGTGCACTCACCCGAAACTGCCTGCCCCCAGGTCCCCATCTCCCATGATGCTTTGCAGACCCCCCCTCGGTCCCCGTCTCCCATGATGCTTTGCAGACCCCCCTCGGTCCCCGTCTCCCATGACGCGTTGCAGGTCCCCATCTCCCATGATGCTTTGCGTTGCAGGCACTACCTGGCCGACCGGCTGCTCTCTCTCGGCCCCTGCTGGCTGGAGGACTCGGTGGTCGAACACATCGGGATCTGCTTCCCGAACCGATTCCCGCAGCAGATGCTGAAAAACCTGCAGGAGGCGAAGGATCTGCAGAGAGACCAACATCTGTACAGCCTGCAGGAGCTCGACATCGGCCTCCTGTCCGAGGAAGAGGAGGATGAGGTGAGGAGGGGGGGGCAGGTGAGTGACACTGCGGGGAGATGAGCCAAAACTCCTCAATATCGTCTGGTTCTCGGCGGCTGCATGTCTGGTGTCTGTCGCGCAGGTTATGGAGGAGCCGTCTGGAAGCGGGGAGGACGAGGAGGATGCGCCCGTGCAGATCTCCGTCCTGTCTCCGCGCTGCTGGGCCGTGTCCTCCCTCTGCTACATGGACGACCCGAGCAGACATTTCCCAGAATCCCTCGGTGCTTCCCTGCAGCGATTCACCGACTTCTACACAAAAAGTACGGACTGGCTGCCCCCGCGCACGCGCTGCGCGTCTGTCCGGTCTCACGCGCCGGACCACGCGGGAAGCTAATGCGCTGTAGGAACGTCCATGAGATATAATCTGCTTCCCCGTGTCTGTGGTGGGTTAGTAAATTGCCCCTTTATTAGCGTGCGGTGCGCGCGGCGGGGGCTCTGCGCGCGGATAAAGCCTTTGTTTTGGGGTCTTGCTGCAGGTCAGTCTCTTCCGGGCTCCGACGTTTCTCCGTGGCGCCGGCTGCAGTGGACGTGGCTGGGAAATGCCGAGCTGCAGTATGGCGACCGGACCCTCCGCGTGTCCACCCTGCAGATGTTCATCTTGCTTCTGTTTAACCAGCGGGAGGTGAGGCCGCCCGGGCAGGGGGTGGTAATCCAGCGCTGTGTATCTGGGGGGCTGTCCGGGGGGCTTGCGGTTGTTTCCCGCTGTGTGAAGCAGGTTGTGGCTCCGGCTTCCATCCCCGTTTGTTGACTTTCCAGGAAGTTTCTGAGGAGTCGATTCTTCAGTCCACGGATCTCTCCCCAGCTCTCCTGAGCCACGCGCTGACGCCGCTGACTGCCAGAGGCAGCATCCTGACCCGCAACGAGGCAGGTACGTGGCGGCCCTGTTGGGTAATAGACCCTGTGGCACCGGGTTATGGACGCCTTGCGGGAATCCATCTGCCGGTGAGAGAGAGAGTATATGGCGGCTCGCTTGGGTTCTTTGACCTCCTGTACCGGCCTCCATCACCTTCCCCGCACGCCGTTGACTCTTCTCCCATCCCCCATAGGGCGTTTGTGTTTGAATGACGAGGGGCAGATAGAGGGCCGCCCCGGAAAGGCGTTCCAGCTGCTGCCCCAGCAGGTCTATCTGAACGTTGAAGAGGACGAAGGACGCTCGATGGAGAAGAAGAGAAATATCATCTTCTGCCTCATCACCCAAATCATGAAGGAGGAGAAGGAGCTTCACATCGACAACTTGGTGTTCCGGGTAAGTGGCGAGGACCCAATCAAACCGCAGCTCGGGGGCCGATCCGGCTTGGCTCGGGGATGTGGGTCCTTGGGTTGGTGGCGCCCGCTGTCCCCTCGAAGGCTGCAGTCGTGCAGAGAACTTCTCGACGGCGTGGGTCTGTGTCCAAGGTGCTCTGTGTATGATATGGGAGGGCGGCCTCCTCTGAGCGGCTCCCCCGCGCCGGGCGGCCTCCTCTGAGCGGCTCCCCCGCGCCGGGCGGCCTCCTCTGAGCGGCTCCCCCGCGCCGGGCGGCCTCCTCTGAGCGGCTCCCTCGGGCCGGGGCGGCCTCCTCTGAGCGGCTGCGTGCCGGGGCAGTCTCCTCTGAGCGGCTCCCCCGCGCCGGCCTCCTCTGAGCGGCTCCCTCGGGCCGGGGCGGCCTCCTCTGAGCGGCTCCCTCGGGCCGGGGCGGCCTCCTCTGAGCGGCTCCCTCGGGCCGGGGCGGCCTCCTCTGAGCGGCTCCCTCGGGCCGGGGCGGCCTCCTCTGAGCGGCTCCCTCGGGCCGGGGCGGCCTCCTCTGAGCGGCTGCGTGCCGGGGCAGTCTCCTCTGAGCGGCTCCCCCGCGCCGGCCTCCTCTGAGCGGCTCCCTCGGGCCGGGGCAGTCTCCTCTGAGCGGCTGCGTGCCGGGGCAGTCTCCTCTGAGCGGCTGCGTGCCGGGGCAGTCTCCTCTGAGCGGCTGCGTGCCGGGGCAGTCTCCTCTGAGCGGCTGCGTGCCGGGGCAGTCTCCTCTGAGCGGCTGCGTGCCGGGGCAGTCTCCTCTGAGCGGCTCCCCCGCGCCGGCCTCCTCTGAGCGGCTCCCTCGGGCCGGGCGGCCTCCTCTGAGCGGCTCCCCCGCGCCGGGCGGCCTCCTCTGAGCGGCTCCCCCGCGCCGGGCGGCCTCCTCTGAGCGGCTCCCCCGCGCCGGGCGGCCTCCTCTGAGCGGCTCCCCCGCGCCGGGCGGCCTCCTCTGAGCGGCTCCCTCGGGCCGGGGCGGCCTCCTCTGAGCGGCTCCCCCGCGCCGGCCTCCTCTGAGCGGCTCCCTCGGGCCGGGCGGCCTCCTCTGAGCGGCTCCCCCGCGCCGGGCGGCCTCCTCTGAGCGGCTCCGTCTTCTCTCTCCGCCAGGTAATCGATGCTTGTCAGATACTGGAGCCGAGGAAAAGCCTCCGCTTCCTGAACTTCGGCTGCAGCACCACGGACGTCCTGTCCTGCATCATGCATCTCATCAGCCAGGGTTACGTGCGGCGCAGCGAGGATCGGCCCCACGTGCTGGAGTATCTCTCCAAGGTCCCCTCCACTCCCCACAAGAGCAAAGCCCACATCAGCTTCCATGGCTCCAGCCACAAGAAGCGGGACGCGGGGGCCAAGGTGTCCCCCAGCAGGTACCGGGAGAGTCATTCATTCTGATGGAACTAATGTGAAGGTCGTTCTGTGTGTCACGCGTGTCTTTGCTGTGTTCCAGCTCAGAAGAAGGCACGGAGCAGGGGCTTCTGGAGATGGTTCTGCTCCCCATGGGCCGCACCTTGAGCCAGGAAGAGGTGTGGACCCTGATGTCCCAGATGGTCAACCAAGTGTCTGAAACCGTGAGTGTGAGCCCAGACGTGGCCCAGCACCTTCTCATCCATTGCAAGTGGAACGTGGACCTTCTGATTCAGAGATACACGGAGGAAGCGGAGTCTTTGCTCATTGCCTCGGGGTTACAAGTGCCGGAGTCCCAGCCCCCCGAGACCTCCCAGCCCACCTGCCCTGTGTGCATGAGCCCCCTGACCCCGGACGACAGCCCTCCAACCCTGTCCTGCCGCCACTTCTGCTGTAAGGTGCGTGTCGGGTACCGATTCGGGGCAAAACACGAATCCTCTTTCCACGCATCGTGGGGAGTAACGTTCCGTATGAAAGCCACGTCGTGGTTACATCCGTGTCCCCCCGCCTGCAGGCTTATTCGGCCCTGTTTGGTGGCAGAAGGTGGAGGGGCATTTTGTGGGGTATTTTCCATGGGCGCCTGGAGATCTGTCCAATCTGCCCCATCTTTAATACTGAGATCTGCCATCTTCCCCCAGAACTGCTGGAAGGAGTATCTGAGCACCCGGATCGAGCAGAACCTGGTGCTGAACTGCACCTGTCCCACCACCGACTGCCTGGCGCAGCCCACCACGGACTTCATCCGCAACATCATATCCTCCGCGGAGGTCATGGACAAGGTAAAGCCCCGCGGGGGCCTGTCCAGGGGCTATCAGAGGTCTGTTCTGCCCCTCGGGGTCATGGGGAAGAAATAGAGATTTTGGTATCCATTCCGGGTTAAAGTTCACCTCTCGGGGGTTCGCTCTCTCTGAAGGCGACGTATTCTTTATACCCCGCCCCAGGGCAGTCTGTATTTCCTGTTATTGGGCTATTGTGCAAATGCCAGGGCAGCAGCGAAATGAAGAAAGCTTTTCCTATCATGTGTAACAGCCTCCCAGCAGAGGTGGTAGAGTGTAATACAGTGAGGGGGTTTAAACATGCATGGGATAGACATATAGACGAGACCAAAGAGACCCCTTCTGTGTTTTTTGCCCTTTATCCGGCCCCTGGCCTGTAAGCGCCACCGAGGGGCCGAGGTTTTTTGGGGGGCCCGTCTGACCGCGACTCTCTTGGCTCTTGCAGTACGAGAAGTCTCTGCTCCGAGGATTCGTGGAAAGCTGCTCCAACCTGACGTGGTGCACCAACCCGCAGGGCTGCGACCGCGTGCTGTGTAAGGAGGGCCTGGGGAGCGGGGCTGCCTGCGCCAAATGCTCCTGGCTTTCCTGCTTCGACTGCAGCTTCCCGGAGGTGAGCGGCCCCCGGGCGTGTGTCCCGCGGCCCCCGGGCGTGTGTCCCGCGGCCCCCGGGCGTGTGTTAAGGGTTCTCTCTGTCGCAGGCTCATTACCCGGCCAGCTGCAGCCACGTGTCCCAGTGGATGGACGATGGAGGTTTCTACGAAGGGATGACGGCCGAGGCTCAGAGCAAACACCTCACCAAACTCATATCCAAGCACTGCCCGAGCTGCCGGGCCCCGATCGAGAAGAACGAGGGCTGTCTGCAGTAAGCGGGGGGGGATTCTTCCGCCATATCGGGGGGCTCTGCGGCTCTGCCGGTTTAGCGTTAACGGCCGTTCCCCTCTTCTTCCAGCATGACGTGTGCCAAATGTAACCACGGATTCTGCTGGCGATGCCTCAAACCCTGGAAACCAACCCACAAAGACTACTACAACTGCTCTGCCATGGTAAGGCATGTCCCCGGCACCGCCAGGACTGGGAGGGCTGCAGTGAATGTGTGACGCCTCTGGGACTGGCTGCAGTGAGTGTGTGACGCCTCTGGGACTGGCTGCAGTGAGTGTGTGACGCCTCTGGGACTGGCTGCAGTGAGTGTGTGACGCCTCTGGCACTGGCTGGAGTGAGTGTGTGACGCCTCTGGGACTGGCTGGAATGAGTGTGTGATGCCTCTGGGACTGGCTGGAATGAGTGTGTGATGCCTCTGGGACTGGCTGGAGTGAGTGTGTGACGAGTCTGCGACTGGCTGGAGTGAGTGTGTGACGCCTCTGGGACTGGCTGCAGTGAGTGCGTGACACCTCTGGGACTGGCTGGAATGAGTGTGTGATGCCTCTGGGACTGGCTGGAGTGAGTGTGTGACGCCTCTGGGACTGGCTGGAGTGAGTGTGTGACGCCTCCGGGACTGGCTGGAGTGAGTGTGTGACGCCTCTGGGACTGGCTGGAGTGAGTGTGTGACGCCTCTGGGACTGGCTGCAGTGAGTGCGTGACGCCTCTGGGACTGGCTGCAGTGAGTGCGTGACGCCTCTGGGACTGGCTGCAGTGAGTGCGTGACGCCTCTGGGACTGGCTGCAGTGAGTGCGTGACACCTCTGGGACTGGCTGCAGTGAGTGCGTGACACCTCTGGGACTGGCTGCAGTGAGTGCGTGACGCCTCTGGGACTGGCTGCAGTGAGTGCGTGACGCCTCTGGGACTGGCTGGAGTGAGTGTGTGACGCCTCTGGGACTGGCTGGAGTGAGTGTGTGACGCCTCTGGGACTGGCTGGAGTGAGTGTGTGACGCCTCTGGGACTGGCTGGAGTGAGTGTGTGACGAGTATGGGACTGGCTGGAGTGAGTGTGTGACGCCTCTGGGACTGGCTGGAGTGAGTGTGTGACGAGTCTGGGACTGGCTGAAGTGAGTGTGTGACGCCTCTGGGACTGGCTGCAGTGAGTGTGTGACGCCTCTGGGACTGGCTGCAGTGAGTGTGTGACGCCTCTGGGACAGGCTGCAGTGAGTGTGTGACGCCTCTGGGAATGGCAGGGCTGGGGTTACTCTGTGACACCTCTAGGACAGGTTTGTGTGTGTTTGTGTTCCCCCAGGTCAGTAAAGCAGCGCGTCAGGAGAAGAGGTTCCAGGATTATAATGATAAATGTACATTCCAGCACCACGCCAAGGTACCGCACACGCTTACTACACGCGTCACTGTGCGCACCCTGCCACCAGCTTCAGCTTTATCTTTTTTTGCCGCCCCTAGGACTTTGCGGTGTCTCTACGCAATCGCTTGTGTGTCCTCGATGAGGAGGTCCCGCTGCGCTCGCTCACCCTCCTGGTCACAGCCTGCCGGGTGCTGGAGCTGAGCCGCAAGGTGAGCGTTCGCCCCCCCCAATACCCCCTCCCCATGTGTGCCCCCCCCGTCGCCACGGTAACTGCCCGTGTGTTGAATGGTGTTTGTCGCGCAGGTTCTGGCGTATTCCTGCGTGTACAGTTACTACAATCAGGACTCTGAGCGGCTCGACGTTCTGGAGTCGCAGACGGAGAACCTCGAGCTTCACGTCAGCGCGTTGCAGATTCTGCTGGGTGAGCATCGGGCTGGGGGGTCCGGGGCCCACGCTCTGGCCGAGCGGACAGCTTGGGGGGGTCTGGGGGCCAGGCTCTGTCTCACCGGAGAGCTTGGGGGGGGGGTCTGGGGGTTGACACACGGCGGTCTGAAGCCCTGTAAGATCAGCCCACGATGGAGGCTGGGGTCCGGAGTATCACGGGGGGCATTTCCTGACTCATGAGACTCGGTTTTCGCCGTCTCTGGCCCGTGTGGGGGTCTCGCTCGCGTGTGGGGGGCTGTTTGTCTCTCGCTCCGCTCATCGCCTGTCCGCCGTTCCCGCAGAGAACAGTCTCTTGGAGAGCGAGGACCTGGCGTCCGGCGCGCGGCTCTTCGCCGGCAGGAAGTACAGCAGCGGCCTGGAGCTGGTGAGAAGAGTCCAGGAGAGACTCCAAGGGATCCTGCAGCACTCCACTCAGGTGAGTAACAGAAGAACTCAGTGGCCCCTAAGGACTGGGGGAGCCGAGTCATTCTGATCATGAATGTTTTATTTCTAGGATTTCCGCATCGGGTTCCTCTCGCAGCCGGAGCTGAAAGAAATGAAGCTGTCCAATGTGCCCTCTGGAGGGGCCGCCTTAGAGTAAGAGCTCTGTACCCTGCTGCCCTAATCGCGGCCCAGCTTGCCCATCCCGCAGCTGATCGCAGCCCAGTTCGCTAGCTGATTGCCCCCCCCCGCGCACAGCTGATCGCTTGAGCCTGTGTTGTAACGTTGGTGATCCTCTTCATTGCCGTTCCATCTCCCCGCAGCGCTGCGGACGGCGCCTCGGATTCGGGAGACACAGCCGGGGAGCAGGAAGATGATGATGATGATGACGATGAGTACGTCCCTCAGTGGCACGAGGAGTTCGATGAGGATCTCGACGAAGACGACTTTTCCTACGATGAAGACGACGAATCGGAAAACCTCGAACCCGATTCATTTATCTTCGACGACGATGATGCCTACGAGTGACCCCGGCCAGGTCTCCGGCCCCTGCGGGGGGCTCATCGGCTTACGTCACTCCACGTCCTCCTTCCTTCAAATAATTCCGAGCCTCTCCTCAAACTTCCTGCACATTCTTGCACCCCTCGGGGGGCAATTAAACTGCTGCTTTTCACAGTAATCACCCTTTAACCCCCTCTAAGGACCTGTTCTCCCAGGTTGACCCCTTTAACCCTTCCTCTTGCCCCTTTGCTCTTTGCCTCCTTTCCTGCTAGCCCTTTGCTCTTTGCCCCCTTCCTGTTAACCCTTTGCTCTCTAACACGTATGTTGTCTTGCGGAGGCCAAACTTCTTTCCCTCGGCCGGGGCTGTTTACACCTCTCCATTCCCGGGACTTTTGGCCCCAGAGTGCCTCGCCCGTCGGTCCTTTGTCACCGGTTCGTGCAGCGCCCCCGGCACTACCGGAGTTAATTACCGATAATTTGTTTATCTGGAGAATATATGCGTTTATATTTATAATTAGAATTATTTTTATTACAATGAACCCGTTTCGTTTCGTTGTGATTCTCCAGTGGAATGCGTTATGTGGGGGTCACGCCAGAGGGACCCGCGCTAGGTTTGTGAGCGAGTGGGGGGCTGCCACGTCTGCGGCCCCTACCGGAAGCTTCTTTATGAATGATTAAAGTTGCACGTAAGACGTTATGTGGCCGAATGCTTTCTTCCAGCCGGCGCGACGCCCTGTGATATGCCGACAGTGGTAGCGTGTGCTGCGCAGGTGCGGGTGTGCGGGGTCTATATGATTGGCTGTTTGGATCCCCGTGCCTCCAACTGCAACTCCCATCACGCTGTAACCAACACAACAATCTTAAGCAAGAAAACATGCGAGAGAAATAACTGCTCGTTAATCTGTGATGTCATGAGACCTTCCGGCCTTCTGGTGACATCGCCAAGTCCAGACCTCCTTTATTCGGCCGTGTGCTGGGAATGGGGCCGTGCTACGGGGGGCTTCTCGTCTGCCCTGGGGAGGGTATCGGATTACCGGGGGCTTCTCTGCCCTGGGGAGGGTATCGTGCTATGGGGGGCTTCTCGTCTGCCCTGGGGAGGGTATCGGATTACCGGGGGCTTCTCTGCCCTGGGGAGGGTATCGGATTACGGGGGGCCTCTCGTCTGCCCTGGGGATCATGCTATAGGGGGCTTCTCCTCTGCCCGGGGGATCATGCTACGGGGGGCTTCTCTATACTGAGGACGGCGCCATGTAGCGGGTACATCCCTACGCAGACTGGAACAGATTGAGACAGGAATGTCGCTTAATGTAGTGCGAGACCCCCAGCCGCCCCCTGATATCCGGAGTAATCACCCAAACAGAAGGCGTTATTCACCATCTTCCATTATAAGCCTCGGCGTGCAGCCGGGAATCCTGGGCCGAAACACCACGAGCCCGCTGCTAGCCACCATCCTAAACCAGGCGCTCATCCTCTAGCCCCCTGAAACCTCTTACCCCTAGTTACTGCTGCAAGAGAGCTACTACTCCCTAAGATTGTAAGCTCATGCGCAGGGCCCTCGAGACCACCATCCCTGCCAGGAACTTTGTATAAAGCACCATAAGGGTAGATTGTAAGCTCACGGGCCGGGTTTGCACCTGATGCGTCTGTGTGTATTAATGTGCAATCGTGATGTTAACCGCCCCATTTATATTGGACAGCGCTGCATAAATAAAAGGGAATAATAAAAAAAATAACGGTCTAAAACCATAAAATGAGGACAGGCAGGGGGGGCAGGAGACGAGGACGGGCGTCAACCACCGGCGGCCGGGGCAGGAGACGAGGACGGGCGTCAACCACCGGCGGCCGGGGCAGGAGACGAGGACGGGCGTCAACCACCGGTGGCCGGGGCAGGAGACGAGGACGGGCGTCAACCACCGGCGGCCGGGGCAGAAGACGAGGACGGGCGTCAACCACCGGCGGCCGGGGCAGGAGACGAGGACGGGTTTCGGCGGTGGGCTTTTTATTTCTCGTTTATTCCGATTCTCGCTTAGCCGCACATCAAGCGGTTTGGACAGGAGATTCCCGCAGCGCAACGTCTCACTTGGACGCATCGGTCTTCTAGCTCGTGGACGTGCGCAGGAGACCCGGCATCAGAGGAAGCTCCTGCTCTCACTAGGACATCTCCGATAAAATAAAACAGCCGTCCCACCATGGAGCGAGGGATTTCCCAAAAAGCAGGACAAGACACCCACAACAAATCCCACCGCAGTCCAGCTCATCGTACCCCGTTTCCCGTAGTGAAGTCTGACCTGGTCAGACCTCGCGGACAAAGGAACCAATCCAGCGTCTCCCTGCCAGGGCTCCCTCCGCTCGGTGAAGCTGTGGCCGGTCTCCCCAGAGCCAGAATTTTTGGGGGCTCATATGATCTGAACCCAGGCTGATGCCCCCCATGGTCTTCTACGTCTATCCGTCGGAGGAGACGACACATTCTTCTCTCAAGTCAAGTCCATCGCTGCTGAGGCTACAGGAGAAAAGGAGCAACTTCTTCCCTCTGACCACACTAACCAGCCCCATCCGGCCCTGACCGCACTCACCTGCCCCATCGGACCCTGACCGCACTCACCAGGCCCTGACCACACTCACCAGCCTCGACCGCACTCACCAGCCCCGACCGGCTGCATCCTCCTCATTTTCCTGGAGTTCCGGAGGGCGCCCAGCCCCGGGAGCCACCAGCCGGCCTCCAAATTACAAAAAAGGTTTATCATTGGGGTCTCTTCAGTGAAGGAGAGTTCTGTTTCTTCTACATCATGAAGGCCTAACCCCAGTCAACTACTGCTGCAGGAGGACCCCGTATAATGTATAAATCAGTGAGATTGGGGTAGGTTTCCCTGTGGAAGACCCTGAACACCTGCCTGATGGATCTGGACCCCAAGGTGGTCGGGAGGGGTTCTTCCAGCAGCGAAGGCAGGACCCTCTACCCCCCCCCCCCTTTATAGCCACATAAAAATCCAGTCACAACGCAAACAGCACAAAACCCCTTTATTAATTTCTGCCCGCTGGGGGTCCGTCGGCAGCCGCTGCACGCGGTCACAAGGAGGGGAACGTAACTCTAAAATACTCAGACAAGATTCCCTCGATCTCATCCGGCTCGTAATCTCTGACCATAACGGAGCGGCCATTATCTGCTCCTCGGATCATCGCGGAAAGGACTGGAATAAAAAAAACAAAGCGATTCTGTAACTCCGGTCTCCCGGGGCAAGCGGAGACAACCGATACACTACCCTTCGGTGGGACGGGCGCGGCGAAAGGTACGATACCCGGGGGTTAAATCAGAAAGCTGGAGTTTACTGGGTGTGGGAAGACCAAGCGGCTCTTACTGGGGCGAGGTCACTGGGGCAGCAGCGGCTCTTACTGGGGCAGCAGCGGCTCCTCCTTATTAAGTTGTGTACGGCGCTCAAAGGGTGCGCTCCGGATACTTTTGGGGGTGACTGAGGATAAAATGGGATTTAGCAGCGAGTCAGGAGACCGCGTTTCCCGCCGTAAGCAGAGCCGGTCCCGGGACCTTTTAAACGCTCCCGGAAAGACGCTTTAAAGGCAGGTGGATTCCACATGTTCACCGCCCTTCATGGCCTGCCGGGGGTAGGGATGGACGCCGGCCCCCGCCGACCGCACTCACCTCTCCCGCAGGACGGTCTGAAGAGACACAGGATCTTCTTGTTCATGTCCACGGCCCGACCCAGCTCATATCCCACCCCGAGAGACGGCTGGGACACCTCGGCCACCACCACTGCAGGGGAGACACAACGAGACCCCGTCACGCAGAGGGAACCGCGCGGGGACACGGCGAGACCCCCGTCACGCAGAGGGAATCGCGCGGGGACACGACGAGACCCCCGTCACGCAGAGGGAATCGCGCGGGGACACGACCCCCGTCACGCAGAGGGAACTGCGCGGAGACGCGACGAGACCCCCGTCACGCAGAGGGAATCGCGCGGGGACACGACGAGACCCCCGTCACGCAGAGGGAATCGCGCGGGGACACGACCCCCGTCACGCAGAGGGAACTGCGCGGAGACGCGACGAGACCCCCGTCACGCAGAGGGAATCGCGCGGGGACACGACGAGACCCCCGTCACGCCCAGGGAGCCGCGCGGGTACACGACGAGACCCCCGTCACGCAGAGGGAACCGCGCAGGGGCACGACGAGACCCCCGTCACGCAGAGGGAACCGCGCGGGGACACGACCCCCGTCACGCAGAGGGAACCGCGTGGAGACTCAACACGCGGCTGAGCGACACTCACCATCCGCCTCCCTCAGCCACGCCACGTCACGGTCATGGATGAACCGGTCCCCGCGCTCACCGGCTTCCTCCCCTAAACAAGAAGGACCAATATTAACCCTTTCCGCCTCAAAACACATGTCCTCGTTAACCCTTTCCAACAGCACCGCATGGGGCTACGATACCAGGGGGGACTTATTAGCAATCGGTAATGTCATTAATCAGGGGTACAGGGGGGTAATAATGTTATTAATTAGGGATATTTGGGGTATTAACTTTCTCAGTCAGGGCTGTTGGGAGTATTCGTGTCACCAATAAGGGTTATTTTTGGGGTGATATTGACGCTACTGCCGGTGCCCCGTACCGCTGGCGATGTGCTCGGTTAGTACCCGGCCATATTCCCGCAGCAGAGCGATGATCCGTCCGTACAGCTCCCGGTCCCCTCCCCCGCCCCGGATGCTGCCGCAGAAATAGACCCGCAACGCCGCCATTTTGGGATTGGCAACTTCGTGACCGGGGCTTTTGGCGGGAAAATGCCGCTCCCGGCACGCTCTGCTGCTTTTTGCAGAAGGACCGAAACTCCCAGCAAGTTCAGCCGGCACCAAGCCTCTTTCCAGCAGCTGGACTACTCCTAGAACCCTCAGCCAGCAGGGCATGATAAGAATTGCATTCCCACAATTCCTAAATGTACACTTCTACCCCACATGGCGCCGGGCCAGTAAATTCCGGCTCCTCAGCCCCTGTCCCCAGGTCTCACATGTAAAGTGCTGCCCCCTGCAGGGTGTGGGGTAACAGACTGACTCTCAGGTTATTCTGCCCGCGACCTGCAGGGGGCAGTAACGAGCCAAAAGGGTATATGTCTCCTGGGGGCAGATAAAGCTGAGGCTTTTGGACTGGACCGGGGAGCAAATTCCTGCGTACCCCACCTTCCTGGAACTCACGGCCGATGGAGTCACCCCGTGTAATGCCCCGGCGGCACAGGATCTGCCCGGCGTGTGGTAATAAATGTACCGGCTGTCTCTGGTGAATACCCCGGTCACACCTGATCCAAGTGCAAACGCTTCTCCCAAAAATAAACATATACCCCCCCCCCCAAGGACAAGTGTTACCCCGCGAGGACGGCGAATGTACGGATATCACCCAAATCCGGCCCGTATCCGGCCCCGCGGGGCGTCTCAGTCTCTATTCCCCGTATCTCGCTCCGGGACACATTGTGTAATTGCTGTATAGCGTTAGTGTTGTGTTACATTGTATAATTGCTGTGCTGTATAGTGTTAGTGTGGTGACATATTGTATAATTGCTGTGTAGTATATGATTTATGTTGTGTTGTATACATGTTGTGCTATATTGTATGTTGTGTAGTATATGATGTATGTTGTGGAATTACTGTGTAATATATGATTTATTTTGTTTTATGTGTTGTATAATTGTTGTGTAGTATATGATGTATGTTGTGTTATGTTGTATATTTGCTGTGTAGTATATGATGAATGTTGTGTTATGTTGTATAGTAAGTGTTGTATAATTGTTGTGTAGTATATGATGCATGTTGTGTTGTGTTGTATAGTATGTGTTGTATAATTGTTGTGTAGTATATGATGCATGTTGTGTTGTATAGTATGTGTTGTATAATTGCTGTGTAGTATATGATGCATGTTGTGTTATGTTGTATAGTATGTGTTGTATAATTGCTGTGTAGTATATGATGCATGTTGTGTTATGTTGTATAGTATGTGTTGTATAATTGTTGTGCTGTATATGATGTATGTTGTGTTATGTTGTATAGTAAGTGTTGTATAATTGCTGTGTAGTATATGATGCATGTTGTGTTATGTTGTATAGTATGTGTTGTATAATTGCTGTGTAGTATATGATGCATGTTGTGTTATGTTGTATAGTATGTGTTGTATAATTGCTGTGTAGTATATGATGCATGTTGTGTTATGTTGTATAGTATGTGTTGTATAATTGCTGTGTAGTATATGATGCATGTTGTGTTATGTTGTATAGTATGTGTTGTATAATTGCTGTGTAGTATATGATGTATGTTGTGTTATGTTGTATAGTATGTGTTGTATAATTGCTGTGTAGTATATGATGTATGTTGTGTTATGTTGTATAGTGTGTGTTGTATAATTGCTGTGTAGTATATGATGCATGTTGTGTTATGTTGTATAGTATGTGTTGTATAATTGTTGTGCTGTATATGATGTATGTTGTGTTGTATAGTATGTGTTGTATAATTGCTGTGTAGTATATGATGTACGTTGTGTTATGTTGTATAGTATGTGTTGTATAATTGCTGTGTAGTATATGATGCATGTTGTGTTATGTTGTATAGTACGTGTTGTATAATTGCTGTGTAGTATATGATGTATGTTGTGTTGTATAGTATGTGTTGTATAATTGCTGTGTAGTATATGATGTATGTTGTGTTGTATAGTATGTGTTGTATAATTGCTGTGTAGTATATGATGTATGTTGTGTTATGTTGTATAGTAAGTGTTGTATAATTGTTGTGTAGTATATGATGTATGTTGTGTTATGTTGTATAGTATGTGTTGTATAATTGCTGTGTAGTATATGATGTATGTTGTGTTATGTTGTATAGTATGTGTTGTATAATTGTTGTGTAGTATATGATGCATGTTGTGTTATGTTGTATAGTATGTGTTGTATAATTGTTGTGTAGTATATGATGCATGTTGTGTTATGTTGTATAGTATGTGTTGTATAATTGCTGTGTAGTATATGATGCATGTTGTGTTATGTTGTATAGTAAGTGTTGTATAATTGCTGTGTAGTATATGATGTATGTTGTGTTATGTTGTATAGTGTGTGTTGTATAATTGCTGTGTAGTATACGATGAATATTGTGTTATGTTGTATAGTGTGTGTTGTAAAATTGCTGTGTAGTATATGATGCATGTTGTGTTATGTTGTATAGTATGTGTTGTATAATTGTTGTGTAGTATACGATGAATGTTGTGTTATGTTGTATAGTATGTGTTGTATAATTGCTGTGTAGTATATGATGCATGTTGTGTTATGTTGTATAGTATGTGTTGTATAATTGCTGTGTAGTATATGATGTATGTTGTGTTATGTTGTATAGTGTGTGTTGTATAATTGCTGTGTAGTATATGATGAATGTTGTGTTATGTTGTATAGTAAGTGTTGTATAATTGTTGTGTAGTATATGATGCATGTTGTGTTGTGTTGTATAGTATGTGTTGTATAATTGTTGTGTAGTATATGATGTATGTTGTATAGTATGTGTTGTATAATTGTTGTGTAGTATATGATGTACGTTGTGTTGTGTTGTATAGTATGTGTTGTATAATTGCTGTGTAGTATATGATGCATGTTGTGTTATGTTGTATAGTAAGTGTATAATTGTTGTGTAGTATATGATGTATGTTGTATAGTATGTGTTGTATAATTGTTGTGTAGTATATGATGTATGTTGTGTTATGTTGTATAGTATGTGTTGTATAACTGCTGTGTAGTATGTGTTGTATAATTGTTGTGTAGTATATGATGTATGTTGTGTTATGTTGTATAGTAAGTGTTGTATAATTGTTGTGTAGTATATGATGCATGTTGTGTTATGTTGTATAGTATGTGTTGTATAATTGTTGTGTAGTATATGATGAATGTTGTGTTATGTTGTATAGTATGTGTTGTATAATTGCTGTGTAGTATATGATGCATGTTGTGTTATGTTGTATAGTGTGTGTTGTATAATTGCTGTGTAGTATATGATGCATGCTGTGTTATGTTGTATAGTATGTGTTGTATAATTGCTGTGTAGTATATGATGTATGTTGTGTTATGTTGTATAGTGTGTGTTGTATAATTGCTGTGTAGTATATGATGCATGTTGTGTTGTGTTGTATAGTATGTGTTGTATAATTGTTGTGTAGTATATGATGCATGTTGTGTTGTATAGTATGTGTTGTATAATTGCTGTGTAGTATATGATGTATGTTGTGTTATGTTGTATAGTGTGTGTTGTATATTTGCTGTGTAGTATATGATGAATGTTGTGTTATGTTGTATAGTAAGTGTTGTATAATTGTTGTGTAGTATATGATGCATGTTGTGTTATGTTGTATAGTGTGTGTTGTATAATTGCTGTGTAGTATATGATGCATGTTGTGTTATGTTGTATAGTATGTGTTGTATAATTGCTGTGTAGTATATGATGTATGTTGTGTTGTGTTGTATAGTATGTGTTGTATAATTGCTGTGTAGTATATGATGCATGTTGTGTTATGTTGTATAGTATGTGTTGTATAATTGCTGTGTAGTATATGATGCATGTTGTGTTATGTTGTATAGTATGTGTTGTATAATTGTTGTGCTGTATATGATGTATGTTGTGTTATGTTGTATAGTAAGTGTTGTATAATTGTTGTGTAGTATATGATGCATGTTGTGTTATGTTGTATAGTATGTGTTGTATAATTGCTGTGTAGTATATGATGTATGTTGTGTTATGTTGTATAGTAAGTGTTGTATAATTGTTGTGTAGTATATGATGTACGTTGTGTTGTGTTGTATAATTGTTGTGTAGTATATGATGTATGTTGTGTTATGTTGTATAGTATGTGTTGTATAATTGCTGTGTAGTATATGATGTATGTTGTGTTGTATAGTAAGTGTTGTATAATTGTTGTGTAGTATATGATGTATGTTGTATAGTATGTGTTGTATAATTGTTGTGTAGTATATGATGTATGTTGTGTTATGTTGTATAGTAAGTGTTGTATAATTGTTGTGTAGTATATGATGCATGTTGTGTTATGTTGTATAGTATGTGTTGTATAATTGCTGTGTAGTATATGATGCATGTTGTGTTATGTTGTATAGTATGTGTTGTATAATTGCTGTGTAGTATATGATGTATGTTGTGTTATGTTGTATAGTAAGTGTTGTATAATTGTTGTGTAGTATATGATGTACGTTGTGTTGTGTTGTATAATTGTTGTGTAGTATATGATGTATGTTGTGTTATGTTGTATAGTATGTGTTGTATAATTGCTGTGTAGTATATGATGTATGTTGTGTTGTATAGTAAGTGTTGTATAATTGTTGTGTAGTATATGATGTATGTTGTATAGTATGTGTTGTATAATTGTTGTGTAGTATATGATGTATGTTGTGTTATGTTGTATAGTATGTGTTGTATAATTGTTGTGCTGTATATGATGCATGTTGTGTTATGTTGTATAGTAAGTGTTGTATAATTGTTGTGTAGTATATGATGCATGTTGTGTTGTATAGTATGTGTTGTATAATTGCTGTGTAGTATATGATGCATGTTGTGTTATGTTGTATAGTAAGTGTTGTATAATTGCTGTGTAGTATATGATGCATGTTGTGTTATGTTGTATAGTATGTGTTGTATAATTGCTGTGTAGTATATGATGCATGTTGTGTTATGTTGTATAGTAAGTATTGTATAATTGTTGTGCTGTATATGATGCATGTTGTGTTATGTTGTATAGTATGTGTTGTATAATTGCTGTGTAGTATATGATGCATGTTGTGTTATGTTGTATAGTGTGTGTTGTATAATTGCTGTGTAGTATATGATGCATGTTGTGTTATGTTGTATAGTAAGTGTTGTATAATTGCTGTGTAGTATATGATGCATGTTGTGTTGTATAGTAAGTGTTGTATAATTGTTGTGTAGTATATGATGAATGTTGTGTTATGTTGTATAGTATGTGTTGTATAATTGCTGTGTAGTATATGATGCATGTTGTGTTATGTTGTATAGTAAGTGTTGTATAATTGCTGTGTAGTATATGATGCATGTTGTGTTATGTTGTATAGTATGTGTTGTATAACTGCTGTGTAGTATGTGTTGTATAATTGTTGTGTAGTATATGATGCATGTTGTGTTATGTTGTATAGTAAGTGTTGTATAATTGTTGTGTAGTATATGATGTATGTTGTATAGTATGTGTTGTATAATTGTTGTGTAGTATATGATGTATGTTGTGTTATGTTGTATAGTATGTGTTGTATAACTGCTGTGTAGTATATGATGCATGTTGTGTTATGTTGTATAGTATGTGTTGTATAATTGCTGTGTAGTATATGATGTATGTTGTGTTATGTTGTATAGTAAGTGTTGTATAATTGCTGTGTAGTATATGATGCATGTTGTGTTATGTTGTATAGTGTGTGTTGTATAATTGCTGTGTAGTATATGATGCATGTTGTGTTATGTTGTATAGTAAGTGTTGTATAATTGTTGTGTAGTATATGATGTACGTTGTGTTATGTTGTATAGTAAGTGTTGTATAATTGCTGTGTAGTATATGATGTACGTTGTGTTATGTTGTATAGTAAGTGTTGTATAATTGCTGTGTAGTATATGATGTACGTTGTGTTATGTTGTATAGTATGTGTTGTATAATTGCTGTGTAGTATATGATGCATGTTGTGTTATGTTGTATAGTAAGTGTATAATTGTTGTGTAGTATATGATGTATGTTGTATAGTATGTGTTGTATAATTGCTGTGTAGTATATGATGCATGTTGTGTTGTGTTGTATAGTATGTGTTGTATAATTGTTGTGTAGTATATGATGCATGTTGTGCTGTGTAGTATGTGTTGTATAATTGCTGTGTAGTATATGATGTATGTTGTGTTATGTTGTATAGTAAGTGTTGTATAATTGCTGTGTAGTATATGATGTATGTTGTGTTATGTTGTATAGTGTGTGTTGTATAATTGCTGTGTAGTATATGATGTATGTTGTGTTATGTTGTATAGTAAGTGTTGTATAATGTATGTTGTGTTATGTTGTATAGTAAGTGTTGTATAATTGCTGTGTAGTATATGATGTATGTTGTGTTATGTTGTATAGTGTGTGTTGTATAATTGTTGTGTAGTATATGATGTATGTTGTGTTATGTTGTATAGTATGTGTTGTATAATTGTTGTGTAGTATATGATGTATGTTGTGTTATGTTGTATAGTATGTGTTGTATAACTGCTGTGTAGTATGTGTTGTATAATTGTTGTGTAGTATATGATGTACGTTGTGTTATGTTGTATAGTAAGTGTTGTATAATTGTTGTGTAGTATATGATGCATGTTGTGTTGTATAGTATGTGTTGTATAATTGCTGTGTAGTATATGATGTATGTTGTGTTATGTTGTATAGTAAGTGTTGTATAATTGTTGTGTAGTATATGATGTATGTTGTGTTATGTTGTATAGTAAGTGTTGTATAATTGTTGTGTAGTATATGATGTACGTTGTGTTGTGTTGTATAATTGTTGTGTAGTATATGATGTATGTTGTGTTATGTTGTATAGTGTGTGTTGTATAATTGTTGTGTAGTATATGATGTATGTTGTGTTATGTTGTATAGTATGTGTTGTATAATTGCTGTGTAGTATATGATGTATGTTGTGTTATGTTGTATAGTGTGTGTTGTATAATTGTTGTGTAGTATATGATGCATGTTGTGTTATGTTGTATAGTATGTGTTGTATAATTGCTGTGTAGTATATGATGTATGTTGTGTTATGTTGTATAGTATGTGTTGTATAACTGCTGTGTAGTATGTGTTGTATAATTGTTGTGCTGTATATGATGCATGTTGTAGAATTGCTGAGTTGTGTAGAATGAGTGTCACATTTTGTGTAGCCGTAGCGCCGTTACATGTGGGTGTGTCGCGGGCTGTGACGTCAGTGCAGTAGCTGCCGCGGTGCATTGTGGGAGTATCCGGATCCTCTGCAGCACCAGGGACAGCTCCGAGGGGAGGACACGGGCAGAAACCCGGGCCAGGGGCCACACCGACCCCCTGACCCTGCCCAGCGGCACCGGGAGCGATGACACGGGCCCCGGGGAGCCCGGAGCCGAGCGGTGAGTGGGAGAAAAGAGTGCCTGCCTGACCCGCAGATACCCGGCACGGGGGTAAAGCTGCCTCATGCCTGCCCGATACCGGGGTAAACGTGCTTCATGCCTGCCCAATACTAAGGGTAACTGCCTAATCCTGGGGCAATATAATTCACTGCCTGCCTATCACTGGGGCAATATCTTCACTGCCTGCCTATCACTGGGGCAATATCGTCACTGCCTGCTTATCACTGGGGCAATATCTTCACTGCCTGCCTATCACTGGGCTAACATCTTCACTGCCTGCCTATCACTGGGGCAACATCTTCACTGCCTGCCTATCACTGGGGCAACATCTTCACTGCCTGCCTATCACTGGGGTAACATCTTCACTGCCTGCCTATCGCTGGGGCAACATCTTCACTGCCTGCCTATCGCTGGGGCAATTTCTTAACTGCCTGCTTATCGCTGGGGCAATATCTTTACTGCCTGCCTGTCACTGGGGCAATATCTTTACTGCCTGCCTGTCACTGGGGCAATTTCTTCACTGCCTGCCTATCACTGGGGCAACATCTTCACTGCCTGCCTATCACTGGGGCAACATCTTCACTGCCTGCCTATCATTGGGGCAACATCTTCACTGCCTGCCTATCATTGGGGCAACATCTTCACTGCCTGCCTATCATTGGGGCAACATCTTCACTGCCTGCCTATCACTGGGGTAACATCTTCACTGCCTGCCTGTCACTGGGGGAACATCCTCACTGCCTTCCTAACATCTCTGCTGCCTGCCTGTCTAACACTCGGGAACATTTTCACTGCCTGCCTATCACTGGGGTAACATCATGTAAAACTGCCTCATGGTTACCCAACACTGGGTTAACTGCCTCATGACTGCTTAATAGAGGGTGGAACGTGTCTCGTGCCTGTCAAACACTGGGGTAAAAATGCCTAATGTCTGCTTAAGACTGGGGTAAAAGTAGCTCAGGCCTTTCTCATACCTGGGTAACTGCCTTCCATCTGACTAATACTGGGGTATCTGCCATGAGACTGAGGTTACCTTCCCTCCAGCTAACCTGGGGGTTAATTTGTTACGTTTGGCCCGAGGTTATTCCTGTTTGCCCCGTTTATGACATGGCCCCGATGTCACACAGCTTCCTCTCTCTTTACTTACTGCCTATGATATTATTGGGAGTTACTTCCTGTCTACTATATTATTACGAGCTACTTCCTGCCTACTATATTATTACGAGTTACTTCCTGTCCATTATATTATTAGGAGTTACTTCCTGTCTATGATATTGTTGTTACTACCCATGTGTCAATATTATTGGGGTTACTTCCTATTATATTATTAACGCTTCCGGTCCATTATTTTATTAGGAACTACTTCCTGTCTATTATATTATTAGGAGTTACTTCCTGTCTATGCTATTATAATGAGTGACTTCCTGTGATATAAGGAGTTACTTACTGTTATATTAATAGGACTTACTTCCTGTCTGTTATTTTATTAGGAGTAACTTCCTGTTTATAATATTATTAGGAGTTACTCTCTTTTATATTATTAGAAGTGACTTCCCAGGTGTCCATGATGTTATTGGGGTTACTTCCTATGATGTTGTTGGGGTTACTTCCTATGGTGTTGGGGTTACTTCCTATGATATTATTGGGGTTACTTCCTATGATATTGGGGTTACTTCCTATGATATTATTGGGGTTATTCCCATGATGTTATTGGGGTTATTCCTATGATATTATTGGGGTTACTTCCTATGTTGTTATTGGGGTTACTTCCCATGATGTTATTGGGGTTACTTCCCATGATGTTATTGGGGTTACTTCCTATATTATTGGGGTTACTTCCTATGATGTTATTGGGGTTACTTCCTATGATATTATTGGGGTTACTTATATTATTGGGGTTATTCATATGATATTATTGGGGTTATTCCTATGCTGTTATTGGGGTTACTTCCTATGATATTATTGGGGTTACTTCCTATGATGTTATTGGGGTTACTTCCTATGATGTTATTGGGGTTATTCATATGATATTATTGGGGTTACTTCCTATGGTGTTGGGGTTACTTCCTATGGTGTTGGGGTTACTTCCTATGCTGTTATTGGGGTTACTTCCTATGATATTATTGGGGTTACTTCCTATGATGTTATTGGGGTTACTTCCTATGATGTTATTGGGGTTATTCATATGATATTATTGGGGTTACTTCCTATGGTGTTGGGGTTACTTCCTATGGTGTTGGGGTTACTTCCTATGCTGTTATTGGGGTTACTTCCTATGATATTATTGGGGTTACTTCCTATGATGTTATTGGGGTTATTCATATGATATTATTGGGGTTACTTCCTATGATGTTATTGGGGTTACTTCCTATGCTGTTATTGGGGTTACTTCCTATGATATTGGGGTTACTTCCTATGATGTTATTGGGGTTATTCATATGATATTATTGGGGTTATTCATATGATATTATTGGGGTTACTTCCTGTGATATTGGGGTTACTTCCTATGATGTTATTGGGGTTACTTCCTATGCTGTTATTGGGGTTACTTCCTATGATATTATTGGGGTTACTTCCTATGATGTTATTGGGGTTATTCATATGATATTATTGGGGTTATTCATATGATATTATTGGGGTTACTTCCTGTGATATTGGGGTTACTTCCTATGCTGTTATTGGGGTTACTTCCTATGCTGTTATTGGGGTTACTTCCTATGATATTATTGGGGTTGCTCCCTGTATAGCGCAGCTTTGTGTGTTATTTCATGTACACCGATCTGCCATAATATTATGGCCACCAGCCTGCGTCGGCCCCCTTTTTCCCCGTCGAGGCGCGGACTCCGCTAGTCCTCTGAAGCTGCGATATCTGGCACTGAGACGTATAAGTCCTGTAAGTTGCGACGCGGCCCCCATGGACGCGTCCCGGTGCCCTGTGTTCCCAGCGACGCACCCGGCCCTCCACGTGATGTAAAAGAAAACGCGGTCCATCAGACCAGCCGCCTTCTTCCGTGGCTCGGCGGTCCGGTTCTGATGCTCACGTGAGGACAAAGTGTTCCCTTGCTGTGTTATATACCCCCCCCACTGCCATGATAACAAGATCATGCGTGTTATTCGCTTCACGTGCGCAGGATGTTATGGCTGATCGGTGTGTAGGACAGCACTGTCTATTGTTTGTTGTTAAGGATTTTATTTGCTGTTATCGGGGGCCGGTTCCTGTATTGTTTACGTCTTGTATTGTTATGGATAATGCAAACTGTACTCCCGGTGTTCTGTTACTGGTCTCGGTCCTTATGTGTTGTGTGTAACATGTAGGGTGACCTACCGTGTGCGTATGTACAGGCTGTGATCCCTTCCAACTTCCTTTTTGTGTACACTTCATATAACATGTGTTTGCAGAAGTACAAGGGTGACTTCCTGCGTAATGGAGGGTGACTTCCTGCGTAATGGAGGGTGACTTCCTGCGTAATGGAGGGTGACTTCCTGCGTAATGGAGGGTGACTTCCTGCGGCCGGGTGCAGTTACTGGGTTGGGGTTTGGTGGCCGGGTGCAGTTACTGGGTTGGGGTTTGGTGGTTGGGTGCAGTTACTGGGTTGGGGTTTGGTGGCCGGGTGCAGTTACTGGGTTGGGGTTTGGTGGCCGGGTGCAGTTACTGGGTTGGGGTTTGGTGGCTGGGTGCAGTTACTGGGTTGGGTGGTTGGTGTCCGGGTGCAGTTACTGGGTTGGGTGGTTGGTGTCCGGGTGCAGTTACTGGGTTGGGTGGTTGGTGTCCGGGTGCAGTTACTGGGTTGGGTGGTTGGTGTCCGGGTGCAGTTACTGGGTTGGGTGGTTGGTGTCCGGGTGCAGTTACTGAGTTGGGGTTTGGTGGCCGGGTGCAGTTACTGGGTTGGGGTTTGGTGGTTGGGTGCAGTTACTGGGTTGGGGTTTGGTGGCCGGGTGCAGTTACCGGGTTGGGGTTTGGTGGCCGGGTGCAGTTACTGGGTTGGGGTTTGGTGGCCGGGTGCAGTTACTGGGTTGGGGTTTGGTGGCCGGGTGCAGTTACTGGGTTGGGGTTTGGTGGTTGGGTGCAGTTACTCGGTTGGGGTTTGGTGGCCGGGTGCAGTTACTGGGTTGGGGTTTGGTGGCCGGGTGCAGTTACCGGGTTGGGGTTTGGTGGCCGGGTGCAGTTACTGGGTTGGGTGGTTGGTGTCCGGGTGCAGTTACTGGGTTGGGTGGTTGGTGTCCGGGTGCAGTTACTGGGTTGGGGTTTGGTGGCCGGGTGCAGTTACTGGGTTGGGGTTTGGTGGTTGGGTGCAGTTACTGGGTTGGGTGGTTGGTGTCCGGGTGCAGTTACTGGGTTGGGGTTTGGTGGCCGGGTGCAGTTACTGGGTTGGGGTTTGGTGGCCGGGTGCAGTTACTGGGTTGGGGTTTGGTGGTTGGGTGCAGTTACTGGGTTGGGGTTTGGTGGCCGGGTGCAGTTACTGGGTTGGGGTTTGGTGGCCGGGTGCAGTTACTGGGTTGGGGTTTGGTGGCCGGGTGCAGTTACTGGGTTGGGGTTTGGTGGTTGGGTGCAGTTACTGGGTTGGGGTTTGGTGGTTGGGTGCAGTTACTGGGTTGGGGTTTGGTGGCCGGGTGCAGTTACTGGGTTGGGGTTTGGTGGCCGGGTGCAGTTACTGGGTTGGGGTTTGGTGGTTGGGTGCAGTTACTCGGTTGGGGTTTGGTGGCCGGGTGCAGTTACTGGGTTGGGGTTTGGTGGCCGGGTGCAGTTACCGGGTTGGGGTTTGGTGGCCGGGTGCAGTTACTGGGTTGGGTGGTTGGTGTCCGGGTGCAGTTACTGGGTTGGGTGGTTGGTGTCCGGGTGCAGTTACTGGGTTGGGGTTTGGTGGCCGGGTGCAGTTACTGGGTTGGGGTTTGGTGGTTGGGTGCAGTTACTGGGTTGGGTGGTTGGTGTCCGGGTGCAGTTACTGGGTTGGGGTTTGGTGGCCGGGTGCAGTTACTGGGTTGGGGTTTGGTGGCCGGGTGCAGTTACTGGGTTGGGGTTTGGTGGCCGGGTGCAGTTACTGGGTTGGGGTTTGGTGGCCGGGTGCAGTTACTGGGTTGGGGTTTGGTGGCCGGGTGCAGTTACTGGGTTGGGGTTTGGTGGTTGGGTGCAGTTACTGGGTTGGGGTTTGGTGTCCGGGTGCAGTTACTGGGTTGGGTGGTTGGTGTCCGGGTGCAGTTACTGGGTTGGGTGGTTGGTGTCCAGGTGCAGTTACTGAGTTGGGGTTTGGTGGCCGGGTGCAGTTACTGGGTTGGGGTTTGGTGGTTGGGTGCAGTTACTGGGTTGGGGTTTGGTGGCCGGGTGCAGTTACTGGGTTGGGGTTTGGTGGCCGGGTGCAGTTACTGGGTTGGGGTTTGGTGGTTGGGTGCAGTTACTGGGTTGGGGTTTGGTGGTTGGGTGCAGTTACTGGGTTGGGGTTTGGTGGCCGGGTGCAGTTACTGGGTTGGGGTTTGGTGGCCGGGTGCAGTTACTGGGTTGGGGTTTGGTGGCCGGGTGCAGTTACTGGGTTGGGGTTTGGTGGCCGGGTGCAGTTACTGGGTTGGGGTTTGGTGGTTGGGTGCAGTTACTGGGTTGGGGTTTGGTGGCCGGGTGCAGTTACTGGGTTGGGGTTTGGTGGTTGGGTGCAGTTACTGGGTTGGGGTTTGGTGGCCGGGTGCAGTTACTGGGTTGGGGTTTGGTGGCCGGGTGCAGTTACTGGGTTGGGGTTTGGTGGCCGGGTGCAGTTACTGGGTTGGGGTTTGGTGGCCGGGTGCAGTTACTGGGTTGGGGTTTGGTGGTTGGGTGCAGTTACTGGGTTGGGGTTTGGTGGCCGGGTGCAGTTACTGGGTTGGGGTTTGGTGGCCGGGTGCAGTTACTGGGTTGGGGTTTGGTGGTTGGGTGCAGTTACTGGGTTGGGGTTTGGTGGCCGGGTGCAGTTACTGGGTTGGGGTTTGGTGGCCGGGTGCAGTTACTGGGTTGGGGTTTGGTGGCCGGGTGCAGTTACTGGGTTGGGGTTTGGTGGCCGGGTGCAGTTACTGGGTTGGGGTTTGGTGGTTGGGTGCAGTTACTGGGTTGGGGTTTGGTGGTTGGGTGCAGTTACTGGGTTGGGGTTTGGTGGCCGGGTGCAGTTACTGGGTTGGGGTTTGGTGGCTGGGTGCAGTTACTGGGTTGGGTGGTTGGTGTCCGGGTGCAGTTACTGGGTTGGGTGGTTGGTGTCCGGGTGCAGTTACTGGGTTGGGTGGTTGGTGTCCGGGTGCAGTTACTGAGTTGGGGTTTGGTGGCCGGGTGCAGTTACTGGGTTGGGGTTTGGTGGTTGGGTGCAGTTACTGGGTTGGGGTTTGGTGGCCGGGTGCAGTTACTGGGTTGGGGTTTGGTGGCCGGGTGCAGTTACTGGGTTGGGGTTTGGTGGCCGGGTGCAGTTACTGGGTTGGGGTTTGGTGGTTGGGTGCAGTTACTGGGTTGGGGTTTGGTGGCCGGGTGCAGTTACTGGGTTGGGGTTTGGTGGCCGGGTGCAGTTACTGGGTTGGGGTTTGGTGGTTGGGTGCAGTTACTGGGTTGGGGTTTGGTGGCCGGGTGCAGTTACTGGGTTGGGTGGTTGGTGTCCGGGTGCAGTTACTGGGTTGGGGTTTGGTGGCCGGGTGCAGTTACCGGGTTGGGGTTTGGTGGCCGGGTGCAGGTACTGGGTTGGGGTTTGGTGGCCGGGTGCAGTTACTGGGTTGGGGTTTGGTGGCCGGGTGCAGTTACCGGGTTGGGGTTTGGTGGCCGGGTGCAGTTACTGGGTTGGGGTTTGGTGGTTGGGTGCAGTTACTGGGTTGGGGTTTGGTGGTTGGGTGCAGTTACCGGGTTGGGGTTTGGTGGTTGGGTGCAGTTACCGGGTTGGGGTTTGGTGGTTGGGTGCAGTTACTGGGTTGGGGTTTGGTGTCCGGTTGCAGTTACTGGGTTGGGGTTTGGTGGCCGGGTGCAGTTACTGGGTTGGGGTTTGGTGGCCGGGTGCAGTTACCGGGTTGGGGTTTGGTGGCCGGGTGCAGTTACTGGGTTGGGTGGTTGGTGTCCGGGTGCAGTTACTGGGTTGGGGTTTGGTGGCCGGGTGCAGTTACTGGGTTGGGGTTTGGTGGCCGGGTGCAGTTACTGGGTTGGGGTTTGGTGGCCGGGTGCAGTTACTGGGTTGGGGTTTGGTGGCCGGGTGCAGTTACTGGGTTGGGGTTTGGTGGTTGGGTGCAGTTACTCGGTTGGGGTTTGGTGGCCGGGTGCAGTTACTGGGTTGGGGTTTGGTGGCCGGGTGCAGTTACCGGGTTGGGGTTTGGTGGCCGGGTGCAGTTACTGGGTTGGGTGGTTGGTGTCCGGGTGCAGTTACTGGGTTGGGTGGTTGGTGTCCGGGTGCAGTTACTGGGTTGGGGTTTGGTGGCCGGGTGCAGTTACTGGGTTGGGGTTTGGTGGTTGGGTGCAGTTACTGGGTTGGGTGGTTGGTGTCCGGGTGCAGTTACTGGGTTGGGGTTTGGTGGCCGGGTGCAGTTACTGGGTTGGGGTTTGGTGGCCGGGTGCAGTTACTGGGTTGGGGTTTGGTGGCCGGGTGCAGTTACTGGGTTGGGGTTTGGTGGCCGGGTGCAGTTACTGGGTTGGGGTTTGGTGGCCGGGTGCAGTTACCGGGTTGGGGTTTGGTGTCCGGGTGCAGTTACTGGGTTGGGGTTTGGTGGTTGGGTGCAGTTACTGGGTTGGGGTTTGGTGGTTGGGTGCAGTTACTGGGTTGGGGTTTGGTGGCCGGGTGCAGTTACTGGGTTGGGTGGTTGGTGTCCGGGTGCAGTTACTGGGTTGGGGTTTGGTGGCCGGGTGCAGTTACTGGGTTGGGGTTTGGTGGTTGGGTGCAGTTACTGGGTTGGGTGGTTGGTGTCCGGGTGCAGTTACTGGGTTGGGGTTTGGTGGCCGGGTGCAGTTACTGGGTTGGGGTTTGGTAGTTGGGTGCAGTTACTGGGTTGGGTGGTTGGTGTCCGGGTGCAGTTACTGGGTTGGGGCTTGGTGGCCGGGTGCAGTTACTGGGTTGGGGTTTGGTGGCCGGGTGCAGTTACTCGGTTGGGGTTTGGTGGCCGGGTGCAGTTACTGGGTTGGGGTTTGGTGGCCGGGTGCAGTTACTGGGTTGGGGTTTGGTGGTTGGGTGCAGTTACTGGGTTGGGTGGTTGGTGTCCGGGTGCAGTTACTGGGTTGGGGTTTGGTGGCCGGGTGCAGTTACTGGGTTGGGGTTTGGTGGTTGGGTGCAGTTACTCGGTTGGGGTTTGGTGGCCGGGTGCAGTTACCGGGTTGGGGTTTGGTGGCCGGGTGCAGTTACTGGGTTGGGTGGCTGGGTTCATTGGGAGGTACAATGGATGATGCTGAATGTTGGTTTAATGTTTTTTCCGTGTCCGTTCCGTGGAATTCCCGTTATTGACCCTCCTTCCATTCTTTTTCCAACTCCCGGTGACCAAACAGAGAATTAGATGTAGATGTGAAACACTTTGTATACTGGTGTTACTGGTTTACATACCGGTTTACATACTGGTTTAGAAGGCCTCCATTCGACTAGCGGTCCTAGGTCCGTAAGGCTTGGTGTCCCCGTCTTTCATCCAATCCCTTCCGGAAACCATCCTTGTTCTAATCCGCAGGCTCCTAGCCGAGTGAGCCCCACAGCTCTGGTCTTTGTGAGAGCATCTGCAGGGCTTCCACGCGTCCTGGACCACAGCCGACATGGTGAGATGGGGTAATATCTGGCATGCTTCCTATCTGCCACTAGGTGTAAGCTGCAGGAGGCCATGAGCCAGCCAGTAGCCAATCAGTACTCAGTATAAATACCGGGACCCCGGCATGGGGACCTTCAATGCATGGGGAGCGTCCATCCTAAACCTGCACTTTCTATTCTCACAGTGTACTTATAGCAAGCGTCATATGGGGTCACAGGAGGGGTAATATGGGGTCACAGGAGGGGTAATATGGGGTCACAGGAGGGGTAATATGGGGTCACAGGAGGGGTTATATGGAGTCACAGGAGGGGTTATATGGAGTCACAGGAGGGGTAATATGGGGTCACAGGAGGGGTAATATGGGGTCACAGGAGGGGTTATATGGAGTCACAGGAGGGGTAATAATAGGGCTGATATAAAGTGAGGGGACACGTTTGCATTAATATAGAGACATATGCCGCGATGTATAATGGTGGGGAGTATATGTTTACTCCTGAAGCTTCCCTTCTTTACCCAACATTCAAACCTCCATTATACCGCGTGTTCACATAGCGTCTGCGGGGCTGCTGAACACGGGTGATACCCGGCGTCGCTCTGCTGCCGCATGCTTACTTCACTGATCAAGGTGTGGAGTCCTGCACTAACCCCGTGCATGCGCCTGTGCTACTTGCCAGCAGGTTGTATCACAATGCTACTAACTAGCAGGTCATCATACATGGTTACTAACTGGTACATAATCGGTGTCACTTATTAACAGTTATCATAATGTGCTACTAACTAGCAGTTATCATACAGGGCCACTAACTAGCAGTTATCATACAGGGCCGCTAACTAGCAGATATCATACAGAGCCACTAACTAGCAGTTATCATACAGAGCCACTAACTAGCAGTTATCATACAGAGCCACTAACTAGCAGTTATCATACAGGGCCGCTAACTAGCAGATATCATACAGAGCCCCCTAACTAGCAGTTATCATACAGAGCCGCTAACTAGCAGTTATCATACAGGGCCGCTAACTAGCAGATATCATACAGAGCCCCCTAACTAGCAGTTATCATACAGAGCCACTAACTAGCAGTTATCATACAGAGCCACTAACTAGCAGTTATCATACAGAGCCGCTAACTAGCAGTTATCATACAGGGCCGCTAACTAGCAGTTATCATACAGAGCTACTAACTAGCAGTTATCATACAGGGCCACTAACTAGCAGTTATCATACAGGGCCGCTAACTAGCAGTTATCATACTGGGCCACTAACTAGCAGTTATCATACAGAGCCCCCTAACTAGCAGTTATCATACAGGGCCGCCAACTAGCAGTTATCATACAGAGCCGCTAACTAGCAGATATCATACAGGGCCACTAACTAGCAGATATCATACAGAGCCACTAACTAGCAGTTATCATACAGAGCCCCCTAACTAGCAGTTATCATACAGAGCCGCTAACTAGCAGATATCATACAGGGCCACTAACTAGCAGATATCATACAGAGCCACTAACTAGCAGTTATCATACAGAGCCACTAACTAGCAGATATCATACAGAGCCACTAACTAGCAGATTTCATACAGAGCCACTAACTAGCAGTTATCATACAGGGCCGCTAACTAGCAGTTATCATACAGGGCCGCTAACTAGCAGTTATCATACAGAGCCACTAACTAGCAGTTATCATACAGAGCCGCTAACTAGCAGTTATCATACAGGGCCACTAACTAGCAGTTATCATACAGAGCCGCTAACTAGCAGTTATCATACAGAGCCACTAACTAGCAGTTATCATACAGAGCCACTAACTAGCAGTTATCATACAGAGCCGCTAACTAGCAGTTATCATACAGAGCCGCTAACTAGCAGTTATCATACAGAGCCACTAACTAGCAGTTATCATACAGGGCCACTAACTAGCAGATATCATACAGAGTCGCTAACTAGCAGTTATCATACAGAGCCCCCTAACTAGCAGATATCATACAGAGCCACTAACTAGCAGTTATCATACAGGGCCGCTAACTAGCAGTTATCATACAGGGCCGCTAACTAGCAGTTATCATACAGAGCCACTAACTAGCAGTTATCATACAGGGCCACTAACTAGCAGATATCATACAGAGCCGCTAACTAGCAGTTATCATACAGAGCCCCCTAACTAGCAGATATCATACAGAGCCACTAACTAGCAGTTATCATACAGAGCCGCTAACTAGCAGTTATCATACAGAGCCACTAACTAGCAGTTATCATACAGAGCCACTAACTAGCAGTTATCATACAGGGCCACTAACTAGCAGATATCATACAGAGTCGCTAACTAGCAGTTATCATACAGAGCCCCCTAACTAGCAGATATCATACAGAGCCACTAACTAGCAGTTATCATACAGGGCCGCTAACTAGCAGTTATCATACAGGGCCGCTAACTAGCAGTTATCATACAGAGCCACTAACTAGCAGTTATCATACAGGGCCACTAACTAGCAGATATCATACAGAGCCGCTAACTAGCAGTTATCATACAGAGCCCCCTAACTAGCAGATATCATACAGAGCCCCCTAACTAGCAGTTATCATACAGGGCCGCTAACTAGCAGTTATCATACACTAATTTGCTGGTCGTCAGACAGTACTGCTTACTAGTAGGTCATAGGACAGGGTGACAAGCAAGCGTTAAGCCTGTGCCACTAACTAGTAGCTGATTGGATAATGTGATAACCCGCAGATTATGAGACCTCTTGTGATATCATTCCTTGGGAGGTTAGATGTGCTTGTGCTCCCCTGTGCTTCCCCGCTCCCCTGTGCTTCCCCGCTCCCCTGTGCTCCGTGTAACACGCATGTCCTGCACGTGACTCCTGTATCTCACCACATGTGTCTGTCTTGTCTTCTTCTATCTCTGGTCCTTGGATGTCCTCTCACCCAGTCCAGCCACGGCAAGAAGAGCACAGTAAGAAAGGGGGCATGAGGGGCCACGAGGGGCCACAACGCAGGGAGAGGGGGCATTCCTGAGGGGCCATGGGCTGGGGGGGATGGGGGTGGGGCGTACCTGAGCATCCACTGTGCGGGGAGGTGGGGATGCCTCAGGGGCCACAGTGAGAAGCCTCCGTAACGGGAATCCATGAAGTCCTTATTGCTGTTCTGTAGAGTTCATCGATCTCTTGGCGCTCCTCTCGCACGCGAGGCGTGGTCATCGTGACGCTCGCGTGGGGCCCTATCCTGGAGCCTCTCTAAAAGCAGCCTTGGGGCAGATCTGCAGGGTAACCACACAGGGGTAAAAAGACATCAACACTAACTTCAGCTAATCCAAGAGTATTCCCACTGCTGGCTGGACCACATCTTCACTCTGATGAGCTTCTGTGGTGGCAGTGGCCTGCGCTGACATTAGCTGGAAGCTTTCCTTTGCTCTTCTCCGGCGCGCAGTCATTTAGACGTGGAGCCGGCACACGCTTCATGAACACGCGTCTGAGGCGGTAGTGATCTGTTCTGGATTTGTGTCCTGGGAGTTGAATTATTTGTCCGTCTGGTTTTAGTGCGGGATCCTCTTTTTTTCAGACCGGTCATTGAATGAAGCCCACGGAGTTCAGGTTCACACAAGGGCCATCCGGCCCCCGTCTAGTCGCCCGTTTCTCCTGCTGTAACGACTCAAACCTTAATCAGCCGTTGATCTCGTCTTAGATTCAGGAGCCGTATGTCTATCCCATGCATGTTTAATCCCCTCACTGTGTTACCCACGCTGAATCCCCCCCCCCCCGCGGTCCCCCACATACCCTTGTGTGGTTCCAGGCAGCCCATTTTCCTGACCTGCTGCCTGGCTTCTGCGTCACTTTGTTTCCTGCCTCCCGCCCTGACCGGCGAAATCTCTCCTGTGATCCACATTCTTCCAGTCCGTGTTTTTACTGTCATTGAGTCTGTGCCCCCCCCCCGCGTGACGGCTCCCCTTCCCCCGCGTTCCAGTGTCACACAGTAACAGATACTCTGTCTGACCAGTCCTGATAACACGGTCACATCCCCTACATTACATACAGACCCGCCGCTGTCTGACCAGTCCTGATAACACGGTCACATCCCCTACATTACATACAGACCCGCCGCTGTCTGACCAGTCCTGATAACACGGTCACATCCCCTACATTACATACAGACCCGCCGCTGTCTGACCAGTCCTGATAACACGGTCACATCCCCTACATTACATACAGACCCGCCGCTGTCTGACCAGTCCTGATAACACGGTCACATCTCCTACATTACATACAGACCCGCCGCTGTCTGACCAGTCCTGATAACACGGTCACATCCCCTACATTACATACAGACCCGCCGCTGTCTGACCAGTCCTGATAACACGGTCACATCCCCTACATTACATACAGACCCGCCGCTGCCTGACCAGTCCTGATAACGCAGTCACATCCCCTACATTACATACAGACCCGCCGCTGTCTGACCAGTCCTGATAACGCAGTCACATCCCCAACATTACATACAGACCCGCCGCTGTCTGACCAGTCCTGATAACGCAGTCACATCCCCTACATTACATACAGACCCGCCGCTGCCTGACCAGTCCTGATAACTCAGTCACATCCCCTACATTACGTACAGACCCGCCGCTGTCTGACCAGTCCTGATAATGCAGTCACACCCCCTACATTACATACAGACCCGCCGCTGTCTGACTAGTCCTGATAACTCAGTCACATCCCCTACATTACATACAGACCCGCCGCTGTCTGACCAGTCCTGATAACGCAGTCACATCCCCAACATTACATACAGACCCGCCGCTGTCTGACCAGTCCTGATAACACGGTCACATCCCCTACATTACATACAGACCCGCCGCTGTCTGACCAGTCCTGATAACACGGTCACATCTCCTACATTACATACAGACCCGCCGCTGTCTGACCAGTCCTGATAACACGGTCACATCCCCTACATTACATACAGACCCGCCGCTGTCTGACCAGTCCTGATAACACGGTCACATCCCCTACATTACATACAGACCCGCCGCTGCCTGACCAGTCCTGATAACGCAGTCACATCCCCTACATTACATACAGACCCGCCGCTGTCTGACCAGTCCTGATAACGCAGTCACATCCCCAACATTACATACAGACCCGCCGCTGTCTGACCAGTCCTGATAACGCAGTCACATCCCCTACATTACATACAGACCCGCCGCTGCCTGACCAGTCCTGATAACTCAGTCACATCCCCTACATTACATACAGACCCGCCGCTGCCTGACCAGTCCTGATAACGCATCATCCCCTATATTACATACACACCCGCCGCTGTCTGACCAGTCCTGATAACTCAGTCACATCCCCTACATTACATACACACCCGCCGCTGTCTGACCAGTCCTGATAATGCAGTCACACCCCCTACATTACATACAGACCCGCCGCTGTCTGACTAGTCCTGATAACTCAGTCACATCCCCTACATTACATACAGACCCGCCGCTGTCTGACCAGTCCTGATAACGCGGTCACACCCCCTACATTACATACAGACCCGCCGCTGTCTGACCAGTCCTGATAACGCAGTCACATCCCCTACATTACATACAGACCCGCCGCTGCCTGACCAGTCCTGATAACGCAGTCACATCCCCTACATTACATACAGACCCGCCGCTGCCTGACCAGTCCTGATAACGCAGTCACATCCCCTACATTACATACAGACCCGCCGCTGTCTGACCAGTCCTGATAATACATTACATACAGACCCGCCGCTGTCTGACCAGTCCTGATAACGCAGTCACATCCCCTACATTACATACAGACCCGCCGCTGTCTGACCAGTCCTGATAACGTAGTCACATCCCCTACATTACATACGGACCCGCCGCTGTCTGACCAGTCCTGATAACGCAGTCACATCCCCAACATTACATATAGACCCGCCGCTGTCTGACCAGTCCTAATAACGTAGTCACATCCCCTACATTACATACAGACCCGCCGCTGTCTGACCAGTCCTGATAACGCGGTCACATCCCCTACATTACATACAGACCCGCCGCTGTCTGACCAGTCCTGATAACGCGGTCACATCCCCTACATTACATACAGACCCGCCGCTGTCTGACCAGTCCTGATAACACGGTCACATCCCCTACATTACATACAGACCCGCCGCTGCCTGACCAGTCCTGATAACGCAGTCACATCCCCTACATTACATACAGACCCGCCGCTGTCTGACCAGTCCTGATAACGCAGTCACATCCCCAACATTACATACAGACCCGCCGCTGTCTGACCAGTCCTGATAACGCAGTCACATCCCCTACATTACATACAGACCCGCCGCTGCCTGACCAGTCCTGATAACGCATCATCCCCTATATTACATACAGACCCGCCGCTGCCTGACCAGTCCTGATAACACGGTCACATCCCCTACATTACATACAGACCCGCCGCTGTCTGACTAGTCCTGATAACGCAGTCACATCCCCTACATTACATACAGACCCGCCGCTGCCTGACCAGTCCTGATAACTCAGTCACATCCCCTACATTACATACAGACCCGCCGCTGTCTGACCAGTCCTGATAACGCATCATCCCCTATATTACATACACACCCGCCGCTGCCTGACCAGTCCTGATAACACGGTCACATCCCCTACATTACATACAGACCCGCCGCTGTCTGACCAGTCCTGATAACGCATCATCCCCTATATTACATACACACCCGCCGCTGCCTGACCAGTCCTGATAACACGGTCACATCCCCTACATTACATACAGACCCGCCGCTGCCTGACCAGTCCTGATAACGCATCATCCCCTATATTACATACACACCCGCCGCTGCCTGACCAGTCCTGATAACACGGTCACATCCCCTACATTACATACAGACCCGCCGCTGTCTGACCAGTCCTGATAACGCAGTCACATCCCCTACATTACATACAGACCCGCCGCTGTCTGACCAGTCCTGATAATACATTACATACAGACCCGCCGCTGTCTGACCAGTCCTGATAATACATTACATACAGACCCGCCGCTGTCTGACCAGTCCTGATAACGCGGTCACATCCCCTACATTACATACAGACCCGCCGCTGTCTGACCAGTCCTGATAACGTAGTCACATCCCCTACATTACATACAGACCCGCCGCTGCCTGACCAGTCCTGATAACGCAGTCACATCCCCAACATTACATACAGACCCGCCGCTGTCTGACCAGTCCTGATAACGCGGTCACATCCCCTACATTACATACAGACCCACGCTGTCTGACCAGTCCTGATACCGCAGTCACATCCCCTACATTACATACAGACCCGCCGCTGTCTGACCAGTCCTGATAACGCGGTCACATCCCCTACATTACATACAGACCCGCCGCTGTCTGACCAGTCCTGATAACGCGGTCACATCCACCAAAAATTACATACAGACCCGCTGCTGTCTGACCAGTCCTGATAACGCAGTCACATCCCCTACATTACATACAGACCCGCCGCTGTCTGACCAGTCCTGATAACACAGTCACATCCCCTACATTACATACAGACCCGCCGCTGTCTGACCAGTCCTGATAACGCAGTCACATCCCCTACATTACATACAGACCCGCCGCTGTCTGACCAGTCCTGATAACGCAGTCACACCCCCTACATTACATACAGACCCGCCGCTGCCTGACCAGTCCTGATAACGCATCATCCCCTATATTACATACAGACCCGCCGCTGCCTGACCAGTCCTGATAACACGGTCACATCCCCTACATTACATACAGACCCGCCGCTGTCTGACCAGTCCTGATAACGCAGTCACATCCCCTACATTACATACAGACCCGCCGCTGTCTGACTAGTCCTGATAACGCAGTCACATCCCCTACATTACATACGGACCCGCCGCTGTCTGACCAGTCCTGATAATACATTACATACAGACCCGCCGCTGTCTGACCAGTCCTGATAACGCAGTCACATGCCCTACATTACATACAGACCCGCCGCTGTCTGACCAGTCCTGATAATACATTACATACAGACCCGCCGCTGTCTGACCAGTCCTGATAACGCAGTCACATCCCCTACATTACATACAGACCCGCCGCTGTCTGACCAGTCCTGATAACGCAGTCACATCCCCTACATTACATACAGACCCGCCGCTGTCTGACCAGTCCTGATAACGCAGTCACATCCCCTACATTACATACAGACCCGCCGCTGTCTGACCAGTCCTGATAACGCGGTCACATCCCCTACATTACATACAGACCCGCCGCTGTCTGACCAGTCCTGATAACGTAGTCACATCCCCTACATTACATACAGACCCGCCGCTGCCTGACCAGTCCTGATAACGCAGTCACATCCCCAACATTACATACAGACCCGCCGCTGTCTGACCAGTCCTGATAACGTAGTCACATCCCCTACATTACATACAGACCTGCCGCTGTCTGACCAGTCCTGATAACGCGGTCACATCCCCTACATTACATACAGACCCGCCGCTGTCTGACCAGTCCTGATAATTATGTTCTTGGTATTTGGTGACGTTTGACCTCTGTGGATCATTTGATAGAGTCACGGGAAGCCGCACTCTGTTGAGCAGAAACCTGACGTCTGTCTCTACGTCCAGAAGAAATCCCAGCTCTCCCCGGAGAGGCCCGGAATAGACGGCCGGCGGGAGGCAGCGCGTTCGGAGTGAATCTGCGCAGTAACCCAGAACCAGCGATCCACGCGATTTATATAACCGGCCCACACGCTGGTGACACCACCGCTGATACGCCTTCATCCGTGACCCTCATAGTACCATTCCGTGATAAGTGGGGCCCATAGGCCATGGGAACCGTATAGAGAGACACCCGGCAGGCGGCGCTCGCCTCGCCGGTGGGAATGGCTGCGTTTGCTGGTGATTTTTTGGTGGAAGGAAGTGTTTGGGGTTCTTTGAGAGTCCGACGAGTTCTTTCAGTCTGCAGCCCCTTGGTTTTGGGGTAACAATTGTGTTTTAGGGGCCCGGGTGCTGATCACCCTCTCTCTTTTTTTGTTTTTTTTCCTCCCCAGGTCAATGTCTCTTTTAGGTCGGGGGCCGGCCGGATCCTGTCTGGGTGGCCCATGCAGTGTATAGCTGCGGTCATCAGGGACGAAGGAAACATGAGCGGGGGCGCAGAGCAGGCCGACATCCTGCCCGTCAGCTACGTGGTCAAGGACCGCTGGAAAGTGGTGAGTAAATGAGCACTGCGATGACCCCCCCCCGGTGTGATAGAGCGCCCCCCTGCTGCCCCCCGCGGATACCGACACATACACTACGCGCATGTTATTCCATATAAACCGCGCATTGTGACTCCCAGACCCTCCGCATGCAGATAGAGCGCCCCCCCCGATACCGACACATACACTACGCGCATGTTATTCCATATAAACCGCGCATTGTGACTCCCAGACCCTCCGCATGCAGATAGAGCGCCCCCCCCCCCGGATACCGACACATACACTACGCGCATGTTATTCCATATAAACCACGCATTGTGACTCCCAGACCCTCCGCATGCAGATAGAGCGCCCCCCGGATACCGACACATACACTACGCGCATGTTATTCCATATAGACCGCGCATTGTGACTCGGGACGTGTCCATGACTCAGACTTACTGGGCCGTAGTACTCAGACCGGCTCAGGCCGGAGGACTCTGGTGATTACCGGTGCTTTCTCCTTACAGCTGAAGAAGATCGGAGGCGGGGGGTTCGGGGAGATCTACGAGGCGATGGATCTGCTGACGCGGGAGAACGTCGCCCTGAAAGTAGAATCCGCTCAGCAGCCGAAACAAGTCCTGAAAATGGAGGTGGCCGTGCTGAAGAAACTGCAAGGTCCGTGTCGGTCCCCAGGGGTATTTCACTCAATAGCAGTCACGTCTGTCTGTCTGTCTGTAGTCCTCGCCGTCTCTCTCTGTCTGTAGTCCTCGCCGTCTCTCTCTGTCTGTAGTCCTTGCTGCCAGAGAGCGCCTGTCTGTCTGTAAGCGCCTGTCTGCTGCCCTGCTCCACGTCTCACGCTCCATGTCTGTCTCCCCAGGGAAGGACCATGTCTGTCGGTTCATCGGCTGTGGAAGAAATGAGAAGTTTAATTACGTGGTCATGCAGCTCCAGGTAATAGAAAGCTGCAACGTGTGACAACAGGACAGGTTCTGTATACACAGAGCATAAACACAGGACAGGTTCTATCTATATATATTATATATGGTGTGTGATAACAGGACAGGTTCTGTATATACAAGGTATGATTACAGGTCAGGTTCTATATACAGGGCAGGTTCTATCTATATATATTATATATGGTGTGTGTGATAACAGGACAGGTTCTGTATACACAGAGCATGAACGCAGGACAGTTTCTGTATACACAGAGCATGAACGCAGGACAGTTTCTGTATACACAGAGCATGAACGCAGGACAGTTTCTGTATACACAGAGCATGAACACAGGACAGGTTCTGTATACACAGAGCATGACAACAGGACAGGTTCTGTATACACAGAGCATGAACACAGGGCAGGTTCTATCTATATATATTATATATGGTGTGTGATAACAGGACAGGTTCTGTATATACAAGGTATGATTACAGGTCAGGTTCTATATACAGGGCAGGTTCTATCTATATATATTATATATGGTGTGTGATAGGACAGGTTCTGTATACACAGAGCATGAACGCAGGACAGTTTCTGTATACACAGGGCAGGTTCTATCTATATATATTATATATGGTGTGTGATAACAGGACAGGTTCTGTATATACAAGGTATGATTACAGGTCAGGTTCTATATACAGGACAGATTCTATCTATATATATTGTATATGGTGTGTGATAACAGGACAGGTTCTGTATATACAGGGCAGATCCTATCTATATATATATTATATGGCGCGTGATAACAGGACAGGTTCTGTATATACAGGGCAGATCCTATCTATATATATTATATATGGCGCGTGATAACAGGACAGGTTCTATCTATATATATTATATATGGCGCGTGATAACAGGACAGGTTCTGTATATACAGGGCAGATCCTATCTATATATATTATATATGGCGCGTGATAACAGGACAGGTTCTGTATATGGTGTTTTGGGGTGAAGTCAGATACCTCCATTCATTCTCTGTTGTCTCTTTAACCACAGGGTCGAAACCTGGCAGATCTCCGGCGAAGCCAACCAAGGGGCACTTTCACAATGAGCACCACCCTGCGTCTTGGCAAACAGATCCTGGAATCCATTGAATCCATTCACTCCGTGGGCTTTCTGCACCGGGATATCAAGCCGGTGAGTGTTGGATCTGTTTCACCCACTGAGCCTACAGGATCCCACCTCACTGCACCCACTGACCTACAGGATCCCACCTCACTGCACCCACTGACCTACAGGATCCCACCTCACTGCACCCACTGAGCCTACAGGACCCCACCTCACTGCACCCACTGACCTACAGGATCCCACCTCACTGCACCCACTGACCTACAGGATCCCACCTCACTGCACCCACTGACCTACAGGATCCCACCTCACTGCACCCACTGACCTACAGGATCCCACCTCACTGCACCCACTGACCTACAGGATCCCACCTCACTGCACCCACTGAGCCTACAGGATCCTACCTCACTGCACCCACTGACCTACAGGATCCCACCTCACTGCACCCACTGACCTACAGGATCCCTCCTCACTGCACCCACTGACCTACAGGATCCCACCTCACTGCACCCACTGAGCCTACAGTATCCCACCTCACTGCACCCACTGAGCCTACAGTATCCCACCTCACTGCACCCACTGAGCCTACAGGATCCCACCTCACTGCACCCACTGACCTACAGGATCCCTCCTCACTGCACCCACTGAGCCTACAGGATCCCTCCTCACTGCACCCACTGACCTACAGGATCCCTCCTCACTGCACCCACTGACCTACAGGATCCCACTTCACTGCACCCACTGACCTACAGGATCCCACCTCACTGCACCCACTGACCTACAGGATCCCACCTCACTGCACCCACTGACCTACGGGATCCCACCTCACTGCACCCACTGACCTACAGGATCCCACCTCACTGCACCCACTGACCTACAGGATCCCACCTCACTGCACCCACTGACCTACAGGATCCCACCTCACTGCACCCACTGACCTACGGGATCCCACCTCACTGCACCCACTGACCTACGGGATCCCACCTCACTGCACCCACTGACCTACAGGATCCCTCCTCACTGCACCCACTGACCTACGGGATCCCACCTCACTGCACCCACTGACCTACAGGATCCCACCTCACTGCACCCACTGACCTACAGGATCCCACCTCACTGCACCCACTGACCTACAGGATCCCATATCGTGTTTGTAAATTGTTTTTTTACCGAAATCTTTTCCAGTCTAACTTTGCCATGGGGCGCCTGCCCTCTACATACCGGAAATGCTACATGTTGGACTTTGGCCTGGCCCGGCAGTACACCAACACCACCGGAGAGGTCCGGCCGGTGAGTACCGGGGGCGCGGGGCTATTATATGTAACACCCCTGCTTACCGTGGAGACCCACACAAACATACATGCAGATACACGCCGCGCATACATACATGCAGATACACGCCGCGCATACATACATGCAGATACATGCCGCGCATACATACATGCAGATACACGCCCTCCACACAGAGTCCGTCCCTGGGGGGTCAGCAGCGGCATGGCTACCTCTAAACAGCACAACTGAGGTAGGTTAAGGGAACAGGTAAAAGTGGGTGGGGCTGGAAGGTTTTAGGTGGATATGGAGTAGGTGGAGCTGGGTAGGGGGTGGGTGGGGTTTGGCAGGGATTGTGTGGCCCTGGACAGGGACTGAGTAGGGCTGGGCAGGCAATGTGTGGCCCTGGGTAGGGAGTGGGTGGAGCTTGTCAGGGAATGGGTGTGGCTGGGTAGGGAATGGGTAAAGCTTATCCATCAGGTACGCACCACTTCACTTCAGCCCCCAGGCACCAATCTCTACCCATCACAGAGATCCCACCAGCGAGACCTCTTCTCCCCCAGCCGGGGGTAACAGTCCAACTCCCATCACACTCAGCGCTTGCACTGGTGCTAGAGAGCCGGGTATCAGGGCTCGGAGGAGGGCAGCGTGTGCAGCGAGTGCCGTGTCCGTATTACTCATGTGTCCCTTTGATTTGCTGAATTGTTTTCTTTTCCTTCATTGTTTTCTTTTTGTTTTTCAGTTTATTTTTCGGGCCCTTGCGTTGCAGTTTAATTTGGCCCCCGGGAACGCTGAGTGTGAGTCTCCAGCCGCCGGCCTTTTATTTTGCTTCTTCCACCATGTTTAGTTTTTTCGCTGTTTGTGCCCGAGGCGTGTGGCGTGTCTAAAGGCGTGTAGTTACCCCACGTTATATGTCATGTTTATGGGGTTTGTGTCCTTTGTATGTATGGCGTGTGTTCGTTCCAATGTTTGCGTGCGATGTGAGTATCTTGCGTGTGTGGCCGTGTCTATTACATACAAAAGCTTGTTTGGCTTCTAAAGAGAAAGATAAAAATGATATTAAAAAGTCAGATTAAAATAACAGCCGACTTAAAGCGAGATTAATGTGTTAATTATAATATATTCATAGTGCCCTCGGTAGCAGCCCAAGTGCCCAATATATACTAATCTATTCTTTTGTGTAAAAACAAACATTTCTGGGTAGGTTATAAAATGATACATTCTGCTGGTCCGGGGGCTGCCCCCCCGAATACCCCCCCCCCCCAAGCCACGCTCTGGGAAAATAATATATAAATATTATAAATATCATTTCTGTTCTGTACATTTCCTGCCGGCGTCCCACTGACACACATCCTGTTTATTTATCAGATACGTATCTATAGAATGTTAATACATTAAATATTATATACTATACGTGTTAATACATTATATATCGTACGTGTCTATAGAATGTTAACACGTGATATATAGTATATATCGTACGTGTCTATAGAATGTTAACACATGATATATAGTATATATTGTACGTATCTATAGCATGTTAACACATATATATCATACGTGTCTATGGAATGTTAACACATATCGTACATGTCTATAGAATGTTAACACATGATATATAGTATATATCGTATGTGTCTATAGAATGTTCACACATGATATATAGTATATATTGTAAGTATCTATAGCATGTTAACACATATATATCATACGTGTCTATGGAATGTTAACACATATCGTACATGTCTATAGAATGTTAACACATGATATATAGTATATATCGTATGTATCTATAGCATGTTAAAACATAAAATGTAGAATAAATCATAGGTAGAATATATCATAGGTGTTTATAGAATGTTAATATATCATATATAGTATAAATCGTACGTATCTATAGCATGTTAACATATAATATATAGGAGAAATCCTATATGTGTGTGTATATATATATATATATATATATATATATATAATGTATGTATGTATGTGTTTTGATGTGTAGGTCTGCATGTAGTTGTGTGCGTGTGAGCGGTATGTTTGTGTGAATGCTGCACATGTGAGTATAAGGGAATGTGCCGCTTGTGGCAGATGCCATCCTCTCAAACATCACACAGGAAGTCTGTACAGAAACAAGTGACACTGAAAGTTACAATCAGACATCACACAGGAAGTCTATACAGAAATGTATCACACAGGAAGTTACAATCAGAGATCACACAGGAAGTCTGTACAGAAACGAGTCACACAGGAAGTTACAATTAGACATCACACAGGAAGTCTGTACAGAAACGAGTCACACAGGAAGTTACAATCAGACATCACACAGGAAGTCTATACAGAAACGAGTCACAGGAAGTTACAATCAGAGATCACACAGGAAGTCTGTACAGAAATGCGTCACACAGGAAGTCACAATCAAACATCACACAGGAAGTCTGTACAGAAATGTGCGTTGATGTATCGCGCAGGAAGTAATTATGGAAATATTACACTCATGAGACAGCTCGTGACCCTCCCTCACAGAGAGTCAGCGCAAGAGCTCACTTACATGTCGACTCATCACAAAGATGAGACATTTCCGTACAGGTACGAGCTGCTGATGTCACTTTTCCCCAAATCCTCCATTTAACGGTTCTGTACTCTGTGTCCGCGAATTAAACCGAGCAGTACGTCTGTATTAATGAATTCATGTGTATCCCACGAGAGCAGCCATCTCTCAGGAGCTGTAGGTTTATTCCTCCCCATTAAGTTATTCTTCTCATCCCCTCCGGTATAAGTTGACTTGAAAGAAGGAAGAGGGATATCAGAAGAGGTAACTGTTCTGCTGCTTTTGCCACCGATCTCAAAGAGTCCCTTACTTTACGCCCAGTATCCCCCATCGGATGATGAAAAGGCCACATTCTGGGCGGGTTTCATTAACGCTGCGATGGGGGCCAATCCCTTTCATCATAATAACCGGAGTGTAAGCATCCGCCGCGTCACAGCGGAATAAAGGTTTCTGGACTGGATGGGGCGGCACGGACCGGCACTTGCCTTGGGGGCTAATCTGGTCTTCACTTTGTGCCCCTCTCGCAGCCTCGCAATGTCGCTGGTTTTCGGGGCACCGTCCGCTATGCATCGGTGAACGCGCACAAGAACAGGGTGAGTAACTGGGCTCAACCCCTTACCCCTGCTGCTGCAAAAATAGCCCTTTACCCCACACCCTGTGTTATGACACCCGCACACCTCGCCCCCACCTCCGGTTATAACTTCGGCAGTGCCCTTCTTGTCCTCATGATGTCACGTGTTATGAGGTCCTCAATGCTTCTCGTTACAGGAAATGGGGCGACACGATGACCTGTGGTCTCTTTTCTACATGTTAGTTGAATTTGCTGTTGGACAACTGCCCTGGAGAAAGATCAAAGATAAGGTCAGAGCTATGTAATATTATACCCTATAGCTTAATATTATACCCGGTGATGTAGTGTGTACATATAGTGTAATATACCCTACAGCGTAATATTATACCCTATGATGTAGCGTGTACATATAGTGTAATATACCCTACAGCGTAATATTATATCCTATGATGTAGTGTGTACATATAGTGTAATATTATACCCGGTGATGTAGTGTGTACATATAGTGTAATATACCCTACAGCGTAATATTATACCCTATAATGTAGTGTGTACATATAGTGTAATATTATATCCTATGATGTAGTGTGTACATATAGTGTAATATTATATCCTATGATGTAGTGTGTACATATAGTGTAATATTATATCCTATGATGTAGTGTGTACATATAGTGTAATATTATACCCGGTGATGTAGCGTGTACATATAGTGTAATATACCATATAGCTTAATATTATACCCGGTGATGTAGCGTGTACATATAGTGTAATATACCATATAGCTTAATATTATACCCGGTGATGTAGTGTGTACATATAGTGTAATATTATACCCGGTGATGTAGTGTGTACATATAGTGTAATATACCCTACAGCGTAATATTATACCCTATGATGTAGTGTGTACATATAGTGTAATATTATACCCTGTTAGGGATATTAATGAGACAAAATAGGTAAAACCAATATTTTATCACACACGCAAAATAACGACGCTACCAAATATTGTAGTACCGCATCCACAATACTAATTTAAGGAGATTCCCTATATTTTATCTCCGATCCTAAATCCTTTCAGATCAACGAAAATTATAATTCAAATCAGATATATATCACCACGATAATCAATCAAAAAATATTATTTATTGTGAAGGCAATTTATAAAATTTATATATGAGCCACACAGTGCATAATATAAAACAGAAAATTCTTAAAACATGTCAAAAGTGAATCAATTCAAATACAGTATATTATCGATAGTTATCAATATGAGTTACTACTTTATGAGTCTAACACACAATTAATTTCCAGTCCACTCAGCAACCAAAAATTGATAATCAGGGCAGTAATAACAATATCACTATCTCTCTAATATTAGTTCAACTAATATAACAAATTAAAAATAATGTAATTGTGTCTAAGAGTATTAGTGAAGTTCCTAATAGATGCAAATAATGTCAAACTTCATCTATAGGTAAAAATACCTTTTCATTATTGTTATTATCACGGGTTATAAGCTGCAGTCTCACAAGCCGTCATATACAATAATGCAATATACTACTTCCCAGAAACAGGGAATTCTATACGAAGAAGACAAAATTCAACTCTATTCAGAATAATAAAACAATTATATTTACCACCACTTGTTGCTGTTGTCCGACCGGTCCTTGTAGAAATTAATCCAGGTTCAGTGGAAAGAATATAAGTTTCTACCAGTTATAGAGGTTAGAACTCAAAGTAACTCTAAGAGTGAAATATGGTGCCAGGATCTTAAGATTCCAATTCTCTGGGGTACATTTGGTGAATGAGTCCGTCAGGGTCTGTCTCTTTCAGGGTGCGTTCTAAATTATTAAAGACATAAGCTTTTAAAGACGGGGCTTATTATCATAGCCTCCACCTATTGGCTGGAATTCTCCAATCATAACGGTGGGTTTCACCCATTATAATTAGGATTTCTACTCATATTTACACCGTTGTCATTTCTTCATTTACCTGCAAGAGACGCTCTGGTCTAAGAAATAACTTAAAACCATTACATATGTGTTAGGAATTTATCCTTGGTCACCCTAATCGCCAGGTGTTACTTCCTAGATAGTAACTCAGGTCTTGGTGGTCTTACCATGTATCCCCCATTCCAATTTACATTCCCAAGAATTTGCAGCGTCTACTCCTTAACTTTCTCATGGAAGATAACATTACTTGTATCACATATACACTGAAACATCATTATACATGAATACTTCTTTGTTCTCAATTATAGAGGGAACAAGGACAAAAAGAAATAATCACTACATGATTAAATAAAATAAAATGGCTCTGACTCCATTTTGAGTTCATGTAAAATACAGAATATATGGAATACATGTTTTCTATCCTAAAATATCTGACAACCCTATGATGTAGTGTGTACATATAGTGTAATATTATACCCGGTAATGTAGTGTGTACATATAGTGTAATATACCCTACAGCGTAATATTATACCCGGTGATGTAGTGTGTACATATAGTGTAATATACCCTATAGCTTAATATTATACCCGGTGATGTAGTGTGTACATATAGTGTAATATTATACCCGGTGATGTAGTGTGTACATATAGTGTAATATACCCTACAGCGTAATATTATACCCGGTGATGTAGTGTGTACATATAGTGTAATATACCCTATAGCTTAATATTATACCCGGTGATGTAGTGTGTACATATAGTGTAATATACCCTACAGCGTAATATTATACCCTATGATGTAGTGTGTACATATAGTGTAATATTATACCCGGTAATGTAGTGTGTACATATAGTGTAATATACCCTACAGCGTAATATTATACCCGGTGATGTAGTGTGTACATATAGTGTAATATACCCTACAGCGTAATATTATACCCTATGATGTAGTGTGTACATATAGTGTAATATTATACCCGGTAATGTAGTGTGTACATATAGTGTAATATTATACCCGGTAATGTAGTGTGTGCATATAGTGTAATATTATACCCGGTGATGTAGTGTGTACATATAGTGAAATATACCCTACAGCGTAATATTATACCCTATGATGTAGTGTGTACATATAGTGTAATATTATACCCGGTGATGTAGTGTGTACATATAGTGTAATATTATACCCGGTGATGTAGTGTGTACATATAGTGTAATATTATACCCGGTGATGTAGTGTGTACATATAGTGTAATATTATACTCGGTAATGTAGTGTGTACATATAGTGTAATATTATTATACCCGGTGATGTAGTGTGTACATATAGTGAAATATACCCTACAGCGTAATATTATACCCGGTGATGTAGTGTGTACATATAGCGTAATATTATACACTCTGATTTAATATTATACACAGGGCCGGCCCTATAATGGGGCAGACTGGGGCAATTGCCCCAGGCGGCACTTTAGAAGGGGCGGCACTTTGCCGCCCCAAGCGCTTTTTTTTTGTTTTTTTTTTTTGAAGCGGAGGAGAGAGAGAGGGGCACCGAGTGGTTTTCGCTTACCCGCTCGGCGCCCCTCTCTCTCTCTGCTCTGCGGCGAGTCTCCCTGTTCGGTCCCGGTGCCGGCTTGTAATGCAGAGCGCGGGAAGTGACGTCAATTTCCGGCGCTCAGCATTACAAGCCGGCACCGTGGCAGAGCAGGGAGACTCGCCGCAGGACTGTTTAAAAGTAAGTACCGGGGGGGGGGATCGTAGATTATGGCGTCGGCGAAGTTTAAAATGCCGCGCCCCCCGGCATCGGCGGGGGGGGGCGGCGTTTTAAACTTCGCCCCAGGCGGCGTTAAGTCTTCGGCCGGCCCTGATTATACACTATGATGTAGTGTGTCATAATATACCCTATCATGTAATATTTTACTCTGTGGTGTCATAGTGTCATATCCTATAGCATAGTATTTCCTATGTCAGTCAGTGACCCTGAATGACTCGGGGGGGGGGCAAGGGCAGTGAAGCCGACTCCGTTAATCCTGAGAAGCCTTCATATCGCTTTTAATAAAAAATAAAAAAACCACGGCTGTCGTTTTATGAAAATGACATTTTAGCGTTATTGGCAGCCGTGGCATTTATTGCGCATGCGGCGTAATCGACTTCTCCACCGCGCAGACTCCTGTCTTCTTCCGTTACAGGAACAGGTTGGGATGATTAAGGAGAAATATGACCATCGCATGCTCCTGAAACACATGCCTTCGGAGTTCCACCTCTTCCTGGAGCACATATCCACTCTGGACTACTTCACAAAGCCAGATTACCAGGTACTTGACTAATGAGATAATAGAGCCCATCCTGCGCATGACCGCGGCCCGCCGCCGGCACGCACTCTGTACCCCCAGAGAATGTGCCCCCATGTCTGTAACTCTGTATTTAGATGATATGCCTTAACATGACGGGTGTTAATGCTGCGCTTGGCCAAACCTCATTCTTCTGAGGGCTCGTCTTGTATTGTGTTCCGGCGGTTTAATAAAGTTTGTTCATTTAGTTATGGCCGCCGCAGTCCTTTTTCACGTACCTTTTGACATGGATGCTGACGGTGTGGAATCCATTAGTATTTTTACTGGAAGCTGAACGCATCTCGTGCCGGTGCCGGCCGTGTGCATGGGGATGTATGTAGCATGTAGTTGGCATGTTCTACGTCTGACTTTGTCTCCTGCAGATGATCATGTCGGTATTTGAGAGCAGCATGAAGGAACGAGGGATCACAGAGAATGAGGCCTTTGACTGGGAGAAAGGAGGGACAGACATCTTGCTGTCCACCAGCACATCCACCCCGCCGCAGCAGAACACCCGGCAAACGGCCGCCATGTTTGGGTGAGTCATGTGGAGATAAGTCATGTGACTACAGGCTGCCACGGGCTACGTTAGGGTTATTGGCACCTTCAGGGTTTGATTTCGTGAACGTTTTTACCCCCCCAGGGTGGTTAACGTGACCCCGGTGCCCGGTGACCTGTTGCGGGAGAATACTGAAGATGTCCTGCAGGGGGAGCATCTGAGTGACCAGGAGAATGCCCCTCCGGTGCTCCCAGGCCGACCAGCTGATCTCACCGGCCAAGTGCCCAACGCGGGATTTAATGACACAGAAATATGGGAGGAAACAGATGTGAATCGTAACAAGCTCAGGATCAGCATTAGCAAGGTGCCGGGACCCCCCCCCCCGCATGAACCCCCGAGCGCCCCCAAATCCCTAACTCCTTCTGTATGAAGATCCCCAAATCCCTAACTCTAGTATGTGGATCCCTCCATGCCCCTGACCCCCAGTTCACTAAACCCCCTGCTGTATGAGGGTCCCCCCTCCGTCACTGACCCCAAATCTCTAACCCCTGCAGTATAAGGGTCCCCACAAACCCCCAAATCACTAACTCATGCAGTACAAGTATCGCTCTGCCACTGACCCCCAACTCACTAAACCCACTGCCACTGAGCCCTTCCACCCACTGTCCGCCCCAAGAGCAGTTTGCCCTCCGGCTGCCCAGAAATGGGGGGCTTCATTGTTGTGGCTGTGTCGACGGCTTGTTCTCTGTCCTTGCAGACACAGTGCCTGATGGAGGAGGATCACAGTCGCGGAGGGTGTCCCAGCTCCCCGGTCCGGGCTCCTCCAGAGTCCCCCACAACCCAGGCTCGTTCCTTGCGCTACCGGCGCGTCAACAGCCCAGAGTCTGATCGCCTGTCAACCGCAGACAGACCGGAATTGCCAGAAAGGAGGTAAGACGGCCGCGTGAACGATATACGTCGGGGCGAAATTCTGTGAAATGATTCAGGTGCGGTAGGTTTACCTCCTGAACTCTGAACGGGGGCGCAGCACCGCTCCACACCGCACCTCTCCACACTGCATAGCACCGCTCCGCACCGCACCGCTCCACACCGCACCGCTCCACACTGCATAGCACTGCTCCGCACCGCGCACCCACCTGTGTAACTTTATTCAGAGACCGGCTTCCTGCCAGAGCTGGTCCCTGAGGCAACGTCTGCTTCGGAAGCGGAGGGAAAAACAAGCTCTGGGCCCCTCAAGTGCACCCCTCACCTTGTGGCACCTGGGCAGCTGCCCCATGGACAAGGGTGAGCCTAGGGTTAGTGGTGCCTGGGTGCATTACGTCGGCTGCTCCCCTCCCCAGTAACTATAACACACACCAACAGGCGGGCTCCTTCATGCTAACACCATAAGCCTGCACATACGTAACAATTCCGATATTTAATCCCTCTGTCGTTTAACGTGCTTTCCATTCACTTCCGTTCATTAACTGTTGTGAGACTTACTGGTCTGTATTCAACAGACTCTTTCCTCCCAGCAGCGACTGCTTAACTAATTCACTTAATAAAAGATTCTAATATATTCCAATCATCAGCAAAATGTGGCCACCGTTTCTAGGGTCAGACCAACGTGTTAAAGAGAGAAAATATTCTCCTTGAACGTTACGCCCAGCACTGTATACAGTAATATAACCCCCAGCTCTGTATACAGTAATATAACCCCCCAGCGCTGTATACAGTAATATAACCCCCAGCACTGTATACAGTAATATAACCCCCAGCGCTGTATACAGTAATATAACCCCAGCACTGTATACAGTAATATAACCCCCAGTGCTGTATACAGTGATATAACCCCCTGGCACTGTATACAGTAATAACCCCCAGCGCTGTATACAGTAATAACCTCTTCGGCGCCGTATACAGTAATAACCTCCCCAGTGCCGTATACAGTAATATAACCCCCCTGCGCTGTATACAGTAATATAACCCCCAGTGCTGTATACAGTAATAACCCCCCAGCGCTGTATACAGTAATATAACCCCCCGGCACTGTATACAGTAATATAACCCCCCAGCACTGTATACAGTAATATAACCCCCCAGCGCTGTATACAGTAATATAACCCCCGGCGCTGTATACAGTAATATAACCCCTGGCGCTGCATACAGTAAGATACCCCTGTATACTATACAGGCCAGAGAGTATATAATATGAGGAATATACAGGATATAACAGGTTATAAGGACGGGATTAGTTATACGGCCGGAGAGTGTATAATATATAATATGAGGAATATACAGGGATATAACGGGTTATAAGGACGGGATTAGTTATACAGCCGGAGAGTATATAATATATAATATGAGGAATATACAGGATATAACGGGTTATAAGGACGGGATTAGTTATACGGCCGGAGAGTATATAATATGAGGAATATACAGGGATATATAACGGGTTATAAGGACGGGATTAGTTATACGGGGGAGAGTATATAATATATAATATGAGGAATATACAGGATATAACGGGTTATAAGGACGGGATTAGTTATACGGCCAGAGAGTATATAATATATAGTATGAGGAATATACAGGGATATAACGGGTTATAAGGACGGGATTAGTTATACGGGGGAGAGTATATAATATATAATATGAGGAATATACTGGATATAACGGGTAATAAGGACAGGATTAGTTATACGGCCGGAGAGTATATAATATATAATATGAGGAATATACAGGATATAACGGGTTATAAGGACGGGATTAGTTATACGGCCGGAGAGTATATAATATATATAATATGAGGAATATACAGGATATAACGGGTTATAAGGACGGGATTAGTTATACGGCCGGAGAGTATATAATATATAATATGAGGAATATACAGGGATATAACGGGTTATAAGGATGGGATTAGTTATATGGCCGGAGAGTATATAATATGAGGAATATACAGGATATAACGGGTTATAAGGACGGGATTAGTTATACGGGGGAGAGTATATAATATATAATATGAGGCATATACAGGGATATGACTGGATTAGTTATACGGGCCGGAGAGTATATAATATATAATATGAGGAATATACAGGATATAACGGGTTATAAGGACGGGATTAGTTATACGGCCGGAGAGTATATAATATATAATATGAGGAATATACAGGGATATTGTTGGTTGAAATAATGGTCGAATTCTCCTCAGAAAGAGTTTCCTTTAATTAGATCATGCGCATAATCGAGACAAGGCACACAACACACAAAAGTCGAAGCGTTGTCTAATTACACATTAAGATTACATGGTTTATATAGCATCTTATCTACTTCTAATAGCATGCTTCTTTCTGATTGGTTACTTTTCAAGCAGGTTACACCTCTTTAAGCTGCATAATTAAGAATGGCCTAGACTTGACCCTTTGCACATATATATATAGAACAACATAGAGTAGGCGTGTTGGCGGGAACTCACCCATATATCATAGACTAGACATTCCCTGCTTTCTTATGTCTTTGTCAGGAATAATATTTACGATAACATAAACATTTTTCTAACAGATATAACGGGTTATAAGGACGAGATTAGTTATACGGGCCGGAGAGTATATAATATATAATATGAGGAATATACAGGGATATAACGGGTTATAAGGACGGGATTAGTTATACGGCCGGAGAGTATATAATATATAATATGAGGAATATACAGGGATAAAACGGGTTATAAGGACGGGATTAGTTATATGGCCGGAGAGTATATAATATATAATATGAGGAATATACAGGATATAACGGGTTATAAGGACGGGATTAGTTATACGGGGGAGAGTATATAATATATAATATGAGGAATATACAGGGATATAACGGGTTATAAGGACGGGATTAGTTATACGGGGGAGAGTATATAAAATATATAATATGAGGAATATACAGGATATAACGGGTTATAAGGACGGGATTAGTTATACGGGGGAGAGTATATAATATATAATATGAGGAATATACAGGGATATAACGGGTTATAAGGATGGGATTAGTTATACGGCCGGAGAGTATATAATATATAATATGAGGAATATACGGGGATATAACGGGTTATAAGGACGGGATTAGTTATACGGGCGGAGAGTATATAATATATAATATGAGGAATATACAGGATATAACGGGTTATAAGGACGGGATTAGTTATACGGCCGGAGAGTATATAATATATAATATATAATATGAGGCATATACAGGGATATGACTGGATTAGTTATACGGGCGGAGAGTATATAATATATAATATGAGGCATATACAGGGATATGACTGGATTAGTTATACGGGCCGGAGAGTATGTATCTTCCTAGTTTTCCTCACAAACGAAGTCTTCCTTCTCTTTATTCTTTTCTTTCTCGCTTTCTCATCAGGTCCCGGATTGACCTCCCTGCCTCCCCGTCTCGCCAGGCCTGCTCCTCACAGCCGGCTCAGATGTTGTCCATTGAGACGGGACCAGCTGACCGCCAAGCCAGCGGTCGCATGGAGGTTTCTGCTTCAGTGGAACATGAAGCTTTGAGCAATGCCTTCCGCTCTGTGCCTCTAGCGGAAGAGGAAGACTTTGATAGCAAGGAATGGGTGATCATCGACAAGGAAACCGAGCTCAAGGACTTCCATCCTGGTGCAGAACCCAGCACCTCCGGCACCACAGATGAGGAGCCTGAGGAGCTGCGACCCCTGGAAGATGGGGAAGAGAGACGGAGGCCTAGCGGAGCAGAGGCTGCGGTGAGGCCTAAGGTGCATGAGGCCAGGTCTCGGGCTATGCAGACTGTAGCTGAAGAGGAGACCTCCTCTAGGAATGAGGGTCCCGACTGCCGACCGGATCCTCCTCCTGGAAGCCCCTCGCACTCGCATTCTACGTCAGCAGCTCGACAGCGGAGACGAGAGTCGGATCCCATCGGGCCTCAGAGACCGGTAAGACCCGGGGTTTGGACACGTGGGCAGCCACAGGCACGGTATAGACACGCGGCACACGCGGCCACCGCACCCGTTTCCCATTAACTAACAGATGGATTTCCCCTTAAAAACCAAGGGATAAAGGGAGGAGCAGTATATACCACCCAAGTGGCACTGTTTAGTTTGTCCAGTTCCTCTTACAAACCCCTGATGCCCCCTCCCTCCCCTGATGCCCCTCTTTTCTAGGAGGTCAGAATGTTTGCTGGGTATGAGGGTATCGCAGGGTTCTACTGCCCTAAAATTCCTGATAATGTGTATAGAAACAGCAGGAAACGGCTTTATAAAGTAAAAGGGGTAAATAAAACCCATTGTTCTTCTAAATACCCCATGAATTACACAAATATCCCCGCCCCAGACACCCCTTTAACCACACCCACAAAGACAAAATCGCCCCTCTCTGGCCTTTTGGAATGCTGGGAGATGTAGTTATATGATGATAGGAATGGTTACAGGGAATGGTATTGAAAGTAATGAGAGGTTGTATAGAAGGTTATTGGGAGGAATATGAGGGGTTCTATGGAGTAATAGGAGTGGTGAGAGTTAGTAATGAGATGGGTTATGTGTAAGGGTATGGGGAATAGTAGGAGAGCGTGAAGGGGTAATATGAAGGGCTGTAGGGAGTAATGGGAGGGGTTATAGGGAGTAATAGGAGTGTTTAGAGTGAGTAATAAGAGGGGGTTATGTGTAAGGGTATGGGGAGTAATAGGAGAGGGTGAAGAGCGGTAATAGGTGTTATAGGGAGTAATGGGAGGGGTTATGAGTAATGGGGGGTTATATGAGTAATAGGAGGGGTTATGGGGAGTAGTGGGTGGGGTTATATGGAGTAGTGGGAGGGGTTATATTATGTCCGAGCAATGAGACCCCTGGCAGCAGTCTGGGCTCTGAGTTTCTGATGCTAATTGCAGGTAATCCGTGTAAAATGTAAATACCGAATCCCATCACTCCGGCAGATCCCGGCACTTGGTTCATGTGTGTCGCGTGTACAGTATGCATGATCATAGCACATACGATGAGATCCTGTCTGGAGTGTGTGTGACGTCATTTTTTTGGGAGGATTTCTGTTCCTTTAGGTAACTTCCTCTTGGTAACGCTCTCGTTAACGCGTCGGCAGGTGGCTGACAGATCCCACCACGCTTCATCCATTTCTCTACACATTAATGGCAACACGAAAAGCAAATCTGTCACCTGATCCTTTCACAAAACATAAGTCATTCAGCTTCTGTGGCAACAACCTATCTCTGCCTGCTTTTGGGTCAGGTGACAATTAAGTGTTCCCGGCAAAAATTAGAGGGAAGAGTTTGGACTTTGGGCGGCACTAAGACGGATGTCTCTAACGCTGCATTTAGGTACGAGGGGCCGGAGCAGCCCCTGAAGGGGCAGGTGTAATATTGGGCGCATGTCCTAGAGGCTGGTTGTAAAGTGATGTGACCCCACGTTTAGTGACCGGCAGTGTCCTCGCGGTACAGATCGTGGGGCTGAATTTGCTCGCCTGTCCTCGTCAGAACCTTGTAAAGTGCTTTATTGTTCTGTGTCCGGGCGTCTGGCCGCAGCGGTGGGGAGGGCGCGAGGCCCCGTGCTTAGGGGTCCTCCCCGAAGAAGCTAGACGCACGAAGCCGCTCTCAGCCTTGCCTGACTCCTTTCCCTCCGCTCTTCTTGATGTTTTTCAGCTGGAGGAGGACAGGCTCTCCCAGCACCCCTTGCCGAGATACAGCCCCCTCCGCAGACTGGCGTCCTCCGTCTTCTCATCCTCTACCATGGAGACGGAGCATTACCCTCACCCCACCGGCACCTTCATCCAGCGCAGCCGCTCGGCGGAGAGCAGTCCGGTACGCCTGCCCCACCGCCGACATCCACCGCTGCAATCGGGCAACCACAGACTGATGCCCTCCGTCCTGCGCATCTCCCGCTCCCAGCTCCAGCAGGTGTGGGCACGCTTCACCCACAAGACATAGCGGGGCAGGGTCTGCCACGGGGGCCACGAAGAGGCGGTGAGGGCTTCACAACACTACTCGCAATACGGCTGGGGCGCGCCTCCGTGATGTCTCTGCGGCACGTGTGGAGGACATGCCACGAAGCGTTTACCCCGTCGCCTTGTTCTGCGCTGGTCCGAGCAGCGATCGCATGCACCAAATGTTGGTTTATTATGGAAATGCACCCAAATTCACTTACCGGCATGCCGTGGGGACCCCCTGCCTCCAGGAGCCACTCCGGCCTCTGTCTGTGCCGGCTGCCCCCCTCTTCCTCTGTGCCGGCTGCCCCCCCTCTTCCTCTGTGCCGGCTGCCCCCTCTCTTCCTCTGTGCCAGCTGCCCCCTCTCTTCCTCTGTGCTGGCTGCCCCCTCTTACTTTTGTAAGTAATCGGGTGATCGGGTCTGCGCTGGGACGGAATAATACCCTCGGAATAATACCAGCAAATTGAGGCTTTTTATTGTGGAAAATCTCATTAATCAAATGGTTTTTGGGGTCCGGAGCTGCACCCAGACCTGGCATATTCACAGAGGAGGGTCTGCGTCTCACTTTGGGGCAGCCCCTTGTCCTTCACCCCCGCAGAGGGACTGTCACGCAGAGACAGGGCGCACGTCACCATCACGCGCTGCTCGTGCCCGGGAGCCCCCTCTCTGTACAGCACCGTTATCGCTTCTGTTTGTTATCTGCGTTTTTAACCAAAATTTCTGAGGATTAAGAAAACGTTGTGGAAACCGAAAAGGAACCCAAATGCACATATTTAACCCGAAAGAGAAATGCAATGCGGCTAAAAACCTGCGAAAAATGCAAAAAAGAGGAGTCTTCTCTCGGTTACTGGTCTCTGCGAGACCCCCTGCACTGCAGAGACGCTATGAGAGACACACGTACCGATACCGACCCCGGTATCACGTCCCTTTAACCCCTTCATTGACAGAGCTATGTGCCCTCCTAGCACTTGAAGGGTTAAACGCATTATGTGCTTAAAAGGAAAACGTACTGCTGACGGAGGGCTGAGCCCTGCCGTGTTACCCCGCGTGTTACCCCGCGTATAGTGATGCTGAGTATTACAGAGAAGACTGGGTACTGAAATACGTGCATGAACTGGTAGGGGGTACCTATAAATATACCCCTCCCCATACACCCCTCCCTATAACCCCTCTTATTACCCCATATACCCCTCCCAATAACCCCTCTTATTACTCTATATACCCCTCCCTATAACCCCTCTAATTAATCCATATACCCCTCTTATTACCCCATATACCCCTCCCCATAACCCCTCTTATTACCCCATATACCAGGACAAACTATTTTTGCTAGAAAATGGAGCAATAAAGCTGAAAGTACCAAAGTCACGAACCCGTTACACGTATGTTGGGAGCGGTGCGGTCCTTTTACTCCTATATGTAGCAGAAATTAAACGGGAGATACTCAGCACTGTTATATGGTGTACTGCGGGGGGAGGGGTTTGTGGTTTAATGCCCGGCTGTGACCCCGGGAGGGGCGAGCGGTATCTGCCCCCACCCCGGCTGTGCTGCTGATGTAGATTATGGGGTAATCTGTGACCCTGCAGACCAATAAGGCTCGGAAATTATCACATGATCACAAAAATAATCGATTCCCCCCCAGATCTGCCTGCCCACGGAATGCGGGTGGCGTGTCACGCTGCGGTATGGTGAGTGCGAGTGGCCTGTCACGCTGCGGTATGGTGAGTGCGAGGGGCCTGTCACGCTGCGGTATGGCGAGTGCGAGCGGCCTGTCACGCTGCGGTATGGCAAGTGCGAGGGGCCTGTCACGCTGCGGTATGGCAAGTGCGAGTGGCCTGTCACGCTGCGGTATGGCGAGTGCGAGCGGCCTGTCACGCTGCGGTATGGCGAGTGCGAGGGGCCTGTCACCCTGCGGTATGGCGAGTGCGAGGGGCCTGTCACGCTGCGGTATGGCGAGTGCGAGGGGCCTGTCACGCTGCTGTATGGCGAGTGCGAGCGGCCTGTCACGATGCGGTATGGCGAGTGCGAGGGGCCTGTCACGCTGCGGTATGGCGAGTGCGAGTGGCCTGTCACGCTGCGGTATGGCGAGTGCGAGGGGCCTGTCACGCTGCGGTATGGCTAGTGCGAGTGGCCTGTCACGCTGCGGTATGGCGAGTGCGAGGGGCATGTCACGCTGCGGTATGGCAAGTGCGAGGGGCCTGTCACGCTGCGGTATGGCGAGTGCGAGGGGCCTGTCACGCTGCGGTATGGCGAGTGCGAGGGGCCTGTCACGCTGCGGTATGGCGAGTGCGAGGGGCCTGTCACGCTGCGGTATGACGAGTGCGAGCGGCCTGTCACGCTGCGGTATGGCGAGTGCGAGCGGCCTGTCACGCTGCGGTATGGCGAGTGCGAGCGGCCTGTCACGCTGCGGTATGGCGAGTGCGAGTGGCCTGTCACGCTGCGGTATGGCGAGTGCGAGGGGCCTGTCACGCTGCGGTATGGCGAGTGCGAGGGGCCTGTCATGCTGCGGTATGGCGAGTGCGAGGGGCCTGTCATGCTGCGGTATGGCGAGTGCGAGCGGCCTGTCACGCTGCGGTATGGCGAGTGCGAGTGGCGTGTCATGGCGAGTGTGAGTAGCGTGTCACTCTGTGTTATGGCGAGTGGCGAGTGTGAGTGGCGTGTCACGCTGCGTTATGGCGAATGTGAGTGGCGTGTCACGCTGTGTTATGGCGAGTGTGAGTGGCGTGTCATGCTGTGTTATGGCGAGTGGCGTGTTATGGTGAATGTGAGTGGCGTGTCACGCTGTGTTATGGCGAGTGTGAGTGGCGTGTCATGCTGTGTTATGGCGAGTGGTGTGTTATGGCGAATGTGAGTGGCGTGTCACGCTGTGGTATGGTGAGTGTGAGTGGCGTGTCACGCTGTGGTATGGTTCTCAGTCACTGGGCGTTTTGTGAGTGTTTAGCGTGTTGCCTATGGGCATACCAGGGAACTTCCAGGCTGCTCTCCGGAGCCCCTCCTCTTCGGGTAGGCCAATGGCATTGGTGGGCGGGGCTCTTTGTATTGGAATGGGGGTGGGAGGGGAAGCGGCCATCGGCCGGCAGCGTGCACCATACTGTGTAAATATACGTAGCGCTTGTGTCACGCCGCGGAGGGATGTATGTAGCATGCGCCGGCCTCTGAACACGTACTGTACCCAATCCGACACTTGAAGTACCAAACGTTAAGGATCTTCCGGGGTCTTCCGAGGGGTCTGTGCCTTTTATAAACGTTATTATTATTATCCAGACAATCGGAGGAGCGCGTGGGATTCACAAATCCTATTAAACATGTCAAGCAGACGTATCCGTGTCTTCTTTGTGAATGGTGAACGTGAGTGCGTGACCCCGCCCAATCCCTGCGACTCCGCCCAAACCATGTGTGTGCTCTGTGACTCTGACTGTACTATGTGTGTGCTCTCTGTGAGTCCGCCCCATCACTTTGTGCTCTCTGTGACTCCGCCCCATCACTTTGTGCTCTCTGTGACTCCGCCCAAGCGATCAATCTATCAGGAATAAGGATTAGCGAGCTGTGCGACCTCTCGTGTCTCCCGTGGAGGGATCTCTTCTCAGACCCCCGTGCGTTACGGGCACCTTTTACCTAGCGACTTTCTGCAGAATCATCCCAGGGGCGTGGCCAGGGGCGTGGTTTTATAATTTGGAATAAAATATGTTTTTGAATTTTGTTCATTAGAGAGAAAGGAAACAGAAAATTAAAGAAATGAAAAACTAGAGCGGGGAGAGATAAAGAGAAAGGAGATGAGAGAGAAAGAAGAGGAACAAGAGAAAAGGGAGAAATGAGGAGAGAGAGACAAGAAACAGATGAGGAAAGGAGAGCAGAGAAAGAGGAGGGGCGATAGATGAGTGAAAAAAGAAGGGAAGAGAGAAAGAATCGAGAAAATTGAGAGACAAGACAAGTGGGAGACAGACACTCACGCTAACGCGCGCCCAGAGGCACTCACGCTCACCGGCGCCCAGAGGCACTCACGCTCACTCATCTCACGCTGAAAGTTGCGCTGCGAACCTGCCGATTCTCCACATTTCTGTGGTAGTTGATACTGGGCCAGGATCTATAAACTCTGACCCAATGAATTAAATAGAAAGTCGTGGATTTAGTGGCCACCGTGGCTTGTCTGTCATTACTCTCTTGAGTCTGAGTGGTCTGCGTCTCGTTCTCTGCGCGCGGCTGGCCCACTGCAGAAAAAACTTGGACACCCCTGCCATAGAGTATAAAATATATAATATGAGGAATATACAGGGATATAACGGGTTATAAGGACGGGATTAGTTATACGGGGGGAGAGTATATTATATATAATATGAGGAATATACAGGGATATATAACGGGTTATAAGGACGGGATTAGTTATACGGCCGGAGAGTATATAATATATAATATGAGGAATATACAGGATATAACGGGTTATAAGGACGGGATTAGTTATAAGGCCGGAGAGTATATAATATATAATATGAGGACTATACAGGAATATAAGGGGTTATAAGGACGGGATTAGTTATACGGGCCGGAGAGTATATAATATATAATATGAGGAATATACAGGGATATAACGGGTTATAAGGACGGGATTAGTTATACGGCCGGAGAGTATATAATATATAATATGAGGAATATACAGGGATATAACGGGTTATAAGGACGGGATTAGTTATAACGGGGGAGAGTATATAATATATAATATGAGGAATATACAGGGATATAACGGGTTATAAGGACGGGATTAGTTATACGGCCGGAGAGTGTATAATATATAATATGAGGAATATACAGGATATAACGGGTTATAAGGACGGGATTAATTATACAGCCGGAGAGTATATAATATATAATATGAGGAATATACAGGGATATAAGAGGTTATAAGGACGGGATTAGTTATACGGCCGGAGAGTATATAATATATAATATGAGGAATATACAGGATATAACGGGTTATAAGGACGGGATTAGTTATACGGCCGGAGAGTATATAATATATAATATGAGGAATATACAGGATATAACGGGTTATAAGGACGGGATTAGTTATACGGCCGGAGAGTATATAATATATAATATGAGGAATATACAGGATATAACGGGTTATAAGGACGGGATTAGTTATACGGGGGGAGAGTATATAATATATAATATGAGGAATATACAGGATATAACGGGTTATAAGGACGGGATTAGTTATATGGCCGGAGAGTATATAATATATAATATGAGGAATATACAGTGATATAACGGGTTATAAGGACGGGATTAGTTATACGGGCCGGAGAATATATAATATATAATATGAGGAATATACAGGGATATAACGAGTTATAAGGATGGGGTTAGTTATACGGCCGGAGAGTATATAATATATAATATGAGGAATATACAGGATATAACGGGTTATAAGGACGGGATTAGTTATACGGCCGGAGAGTATATAATATATAATATGAGGAATATACAGGATATAACGGGTTATAAGGACGGGATTAGTTATACGGCCGGAGAGTATATAATATATAATATGAGGAATATACAGGATATAACGGGTTATAAGGACGGGGTTAGTTATACGGGGGGAGAGTATATAATATATAATATGAGGAATATACAGGGATATAACGGGTTATAAGGACGGGATTATTTATACGGCCGGAGAGTATATAATATATAATATGAGGAATAAACAGGGATATTACGGGTTATAAGGGCAGGATTAGTTATACGGACGGAGAGTATATAATATATAATATGAGGAATATACAGGGATATAACGGGTTATAAGGACGGGATTAGTTATACGGCGGAGAGTATATAATATATAATATGAGGAATATACAGGATATAACGGGTTATAAGGATGGGATTAGTTATACGGCCGGAGAGTATATAATATATAATATGAGGAATATACAGGATATAACGGGTTATAAGGACGGGGTTAGTTATACGGGGGGAGAGTATATAATATATAATATGAGGAATATACAGGGATATAACGGGTTATAAGGACGGGATTATTTATACGGCCGGAGAGTATATAATATATAATATGAGGAATAAACAGGGATATTACGGGTTATAAGGGCAGGATTAGTTATACGGACGGAGAGTATATAATATATAATATGAGGAATATACAGGGATATAACGGGTTATAAGGACGGGATTAGTTATACGGCGGAGAGTATATAATATATAATATGAGGAATATACAGGATATAACGGGTTATAAGGATGGGATTAGTTATACGGCCGGAGAGTATATAATATATAATATGAGGAATATACAGGATATAATGGGTTATAAGGACGGGATTAGTTATACGGGGGAGAGTATATAATATATAATATGAGGAATATACAGGGATATAACGGGTTATAAGGACGGGATTAGTTATACGGCCGGAGAGTATATAATATATAATATGAGGAATATACAGGATATAACGGGTTATAAGGACGGGATTAGTTATACGGCCGGAGAGTATATAATATATAATATGAGGAATATACAGGGATATAACGGGTTATAAGGACGGGATTAGTTATACGGGGGGAGAGTATATTATATATAATATGAGGAATATACAGGATATAACGGGTTATAAGGACGGGATTAGTTATACGGCCGGAGAGTATATAATATATAATATGAGGAATATACAGGATATAACGGGTTATAAGGACGGGGTTAGTTATACGGGGGAGAGTATATAATATATAATATGAGGAATATACAGGGATATAACGGGTTATAAGGACGGGATTAGTTATACGCCCGGAGAGTATATAATATATAATATGAGGAATATACAGGGATATAACGGGTTATAAGGACGGGATTAGTTATACGGCCGGAGAGTATATAATATATAATATGAGGAATATACAGGGATATAACGGGTTATAAGGACGGGATTAGTTATACGGCCGCAGAGTATATAATATATAATATGAGGAATATACAGGATATAACGGGTTATAAGGACAGGATTAGTTATACGGGGGAGAGTATATAATATATAATATGAGGAATATACAGGATATAACGGGTTATAAGGACGGGATTAGTTATACTCCCGGAGAGTATATAATATGAGGAATATACAGGGATATAACGGGTTATAAGGACAGGATTAGTTATATGGCCAGAGAGTATATAATATATAATATGAGGAATATACAGGGATATAACCGCATATAAGGATGGGATTAGTTATACGGCCGGAGAGAATATAATATATAATATGAGGAATATACAGGGATATAACGGGTTATAAGGACGGGATTAGTTATACGGGCCGGAGAGTATATAATATATAATATGAGGAATATACAGGGATATAACGGGTTATAAGGACGGGATTAGTTATACGGCGGAGAGTATATAATATATAATATGAGGAATATACAGGATATAACGGGTTATAAGGATGGGATTAGTTATACGGCGGAGAGTATATAATATATAATATGAGGAATATACAGGGATATAACGGGTTATAAGGACGGGATTAGTTATACGGCGGAGAGTATATAATATATAATATGAGGAATATACAGGATATAACGGGTTATAAGGACGGGATTAGTTATACGGGGGAGAGTATATAATATATAATATGGGAATATACAGGGATATAACGGGTTATAAGGACGGGATTAGTTATACGGCCGGAGAGTATATAATATATAATATGAGGAATATACAGGATATAACGGGTTATAAGGACGGGATTAGTTATACGGCCGGAGAGTATATAATATGAGGAATATACAGGGATATAACGGGTTATAAGGACGGGATTAGTTATACGGGGGGAGAGTATATTATATATAATATGAGGAATATACAGGATATAACGGGTTATAAGGACGGGATTAGTTATACGGCCGGAGAGTATATAATATATAATATGAGGAATATACAGGATATAACGGGTTATAAGGACGGGGTTAGTTATACGGGGGAGAGTATATAATATATAATATGAGGAATATACAGGGATATAACGGGTTATAAGGACGGGATTAGTTATACGCCCGGAGAGTATATAATATATAATATGAGGAATATACAGGGATATAACGGGTTATAAGGACGGGATTAGTTATACGGCCGGAGAGTATATAATATATAATATGAGGAATATACAGGGATATAACGGGTTATATGGACGGGATTAGTTATACGGGAGGAGAGTATATAATATATAATATGAGGAATATACAGGATATAACGGGTTATAAGGACGGGATTAGTTATACGGCCGGAGAGTATATAATATATAATGTGAGGAATATACAGGGATATAACGGGTTATAAGGACGGGATTAGTTATACTCCCGGAGAGTATATAATATGAGGAATATACAGGGATATAACGGGTTATAAGGATGGGATTAGTTATATGGCCGGAGAGTATATAATATGAGGAATATACAGGGATATAACCGCAAATAAGGATGGGATTAGTTATACGGCCGGAGAGAATATAATATATAATATGAGGAATATACAGGGATATAACGGGTTATAAGGACAGGATTAGTTATACGGGCCGGAGAGTATATAATATATAATATGAGGAATATACAGGATATAACGGGTTATAAGGACGAGATTAGTTATACGGCCAGAGAGTATATAATATATTATGAGGAATATACAGGATATAACGGGTTATAAGGACGGGATTAGTTATACGGGCCAGAGAGTATATAATATGAGGAATATACAGGATATAACGGGTTATAAGGACGGGATTAGTTATACGGCCGGAGAGTATATAATATGAGGAATATACAGGATATTGTTGGGGTAAATATCTGTAATTAATAAGTGCTTGATTAAGTTTGTGTGTATATATGTATGTATGATAGCTGCAAGCTACTTAGGGGGGAAGTAACAGGAAAGACAGCTGTAAGAAGATATCACACCTATACACTATGTAGAGAAGGAAGGAAATGCATCACCTGGAGATAGGCATGGGAAACATAGCAAGTCAATAACATCACACGGTGGGGTCTTGGGAACACAGGACAGGGACCTCATTTACACATCAATAGAGAAATCCCTTAAAAAGACATTGTAGAAACACACAGGGGGAGACTGGATTGGAGAGTCTCACCCTTGGCACATCACCCACACAGCATACACACTTAGCAGCAGATATTAGATAGATGGGATGTTTGTGGTTGGTATGAATGATTGTCATCTGTATATCACTGTAACTCTGGTTTTGTCTTTGCTGTAGCATTAATCTGGGCAGATTCTAATTAAAGCTCTCTCTCTGGTAAGAATCTTGGGTTGGCTGTTTTATTGTAATATCAGGTAGAAAACCTTAGTAGAACTAGACATATATATTATCTGGAAAAGGGGATACGGTTATATGTTAGTTCTTGGAGGAGGTAACAAGGGGTATTACATTTATCATTAATACACAACGCAGAGCGGATTATTCTCCACGCATATCAATTGGTGGTATTGGTTTGAGAGAGGAGAAGTATATACAACAGATATAACGGGTAATAAGGATGGGATTAGTTATACGGCCGGAGAGTATCTAATATATAATATGAGGAATATACGGGATATAACGGGTAATAAGGATGGGATTAGTTATACGGCCGGAGAGTATATAATAAATAATATGAGGAATATACAGGATATAACGGGTTATAAGGACGGGATTAGTTATACGGGGGGAGAGTATATAATATATAATATGAAGAATATACAGGATATAACGGGTTATAAGGACGGGATTAGTTATACGGGGGGAGAGTATATAATATATAATATGAGAATATACAGGATATAACGGGTTATAAGGAGGGGATTAGTTATACAGGGGGAGCCTATATAATATATAATATGAGGAATATACTGGATATAACGGGTTATAAGGACGGGATTAGTTATACGGCCGGAGAGTATATAATATATAATATGAGGAATATACAGGGATATAACGGGTTATAAGGACGGGATTAGTTATACGGGGGGAGAGTATATAATATATAATATGAAGAATATACAGGATATAACGGGTTATAAGGACGGGATTAGTTATACGGGGGGAGAGTATATAATATATAATATGAGAATATACAGGATATAACGGGTTATAAGGACGGGATTAGTTATACGGCCGGAGAGTATATAATATATAATATGAGGAATATACAGGATATAACGGGTTATAAGGACGGGATTAGTTATACGGCCGGAGAGTATATAATATATAATATGAGGAATATACAGGGATATAACGGGTTATAAGGACGGTATTAGAAATCAGGGGCCATTTTGGAGTCAGTAAATAATTTTAACCCTTTATGAGGCACATTTGGAAATCACTTCAATGTGGGGTTTTTGGTTCCTCTGTATTACCGACAATGTGTTCCCAAAAAGGTTATGAATAAGGTACATTTGATATGATTAAAGAGGCTTTTCTACGAAACATTTGGTCATTCAGCTGCGCTTAGAAAGGTTTATAATCTGGCATTTAGTTATTAAGAGTTACATTTTATGTCGTGTTCTTTATTTTGATGTCACTGCAGGTCCTCAGCCTGAAGCATTTTGAACTGAATGGGATGCCCAAGGCGGTGCCTTTAAGCTTGCCTTACCAAGACTTTAAGAAGGACATATCCGATAGCAAGGAAATGCTGCGCGTCCCGCATCGGATAAAGCGGGTGGACTTCTGTAGCTTGGTCCTCCCCGCCATGCATGCCCCAGAGCCGCACATCATTGTCGGCAGGAAGGCTCCACAGGAGGAGGAGAAGGATGAAGAGGAAGAAGAGGCAGAGTTTTTGGGGGAGGACATAGATCTGCAGAGTGGGTCCAGCAGTGATGTGAGTCAGAAGAGCACTGAGCACAGTCAGGAAGGAGCTCCCTCCACTCTCCTTGCTGACGATCAGAAGGATTCAAGGGGTCGCGCCTCTACGGCAGAGAACGACCTAGAGTTAGAAGAGGGATCTAAGACATTAGTGCTCTTCTCACCCGGAGACGTGAAAAAGTCCCCAGTCACCAATGAGCTGATGGCAGAGGTCGACCTCGGGACTCTTGCTGCGCTAACGCCTCAAGCAGAGAGGCCTCAGCCGATGGGCAGCCAACTGGATGTATCCGAGCCAGGAACTTTATCTTCCATCCTGAAGTCAGAACCAAAACCAGTCGCCCCTGGGGCTGTCTCCTCCTCTCCCTTTACCAAAGTTGAACGCACATTTATTCATATCGCAGAAAAGACGCACTTGAACGTCATGTCTTCCACGGGGCAGTTAATAAGAATGGAAGAGCATTATGGCTCCGGGCAGTTTGAGGAGCCGATTATAGAGGAGGAGATGGAAGACCTTGAGCTGCTAAGAGAGAACGGGAGCATCAACTCTGCTGTGGAAGTAGGTGAGATTGACAGCTGCGCCTTGTCGGCCAGCAACGCAGAGCTCTGCACCGAGACTCAGGACCTGAAGGTTGTCAACGGAGCCGGTGAATCCAAAGGACAGCAAGATGACGAGATTGTAGAGGTTGTAGTGACACAGCATGAAAAGATTGTGAATGCCACCGATCGCCTTAAAGGATCTGAAGAGGGCACCAGCAAGTGCACAACCCGGCCCCCGGGGACACGCTTTAGAAGTCGTATCCCTGTGTTTTTATCAGAAGAGGACACAGGCTCAGACCAGTCTATGTCACACTCTGCCAAAGAGAGATTCCAGAAGAGGACAAAGCAACTTGACCTGGCGCGTCTTGTGATGGAGAAGAGACAGATCCGTCTACAGAGGTTGGCATCGGCCGGTTCATCTTCTGCTTCTTCCAGTGATGAGAGAAGGAGAGCTTCGGAGACCCTCTCAACCACCGGGTCTGAGGAAGACACAGATGACTCCACACCCAAGAAGACTGGAAAGGAGAAAGCCATCTCTGCCAGAAACGTTGACTTACTGTCCAGTTCTAGAAGCAAAATTCCACGTCCAGTCACTCCTGTAAAAAGTATCCGCTCTGCAATTCCACCGGCGTCAACCGGCAGAGGACCTTCATCTACTTCGAGGTAAGAAACGTGCATGTGGGGTGCAACTCTTGGTACCTGATTTGTAACCAGGTCTCAGGAGGCTTTTCTTCCTCATCCGGGTCAAATAAAAGTGAATTATAACAAGCTGAAAAATATTTCTAGAATTTTGGGATCGGGCTGTGATAATTAGACCTCGTTATTTTAGTGTCAAAAACAGTTATATTATTAACTTGTGTCTAAAAGAACGGAGCTGGCAGTAATATTTGGAGGAGCATTGGCTCCCTGGCTCTCTCTTTCTTCATCTCATAGAATCTGACGGCAGATAAGTCCCATTCGGCTCGTCTATTCGCCCGTCTCTGACATTCTTTTCCCAGGTTTTGTGCCTGGATTCCATTTTTTCTTTATTCTCCACCCTTAACCCGTTATCTCTGAGCTTCAATACCATTTCCAACCCGTTTTCCATTCTCTTGTTTTGGGTGCAGGTACCACTTCTCGGGAGCTTCTCTTGCTGGAGTTACTGGCCTTTCCCCCGACCTTAAGCCCAAAGCTCTACATATGAGGCTCCCTCCGCTGTCAAGTCCAACTCCCGCTCGGAACAACGTGCGAAGGCTCAGCCATGGACCACCCAAGAGTCCGGTGGCTCCACCACGAACAGTCAGTGCTTCTCCTCGAAGCCAGTCACTTTCCAGAACCGAGAGTCCATCCCCCTCCAGGCAGCGAAGACCAGCTGCCACCAATCCACGGGCAAATCCCTCTCTCAAAATCCAGTCCCGAGCACAGGTCCCAGGAGAGGGCCCCACCACGCCAGCTGTTGTCAGGAGGGGTCAGAGGTTTAAGGTTCAAGTGCCAAGTCCAGCAACCAAACCACGGCAGGGAGGCAGCGGAGGAGGAGCTGAGGGCAGATAATGGAGCCAGCAGAGGAGGTTCTTGGGCTCAGGCCGGACGATTGTCACGCTTCGCTCAACACACTTTGAGAACAGATGCCCCAGTGGTGAACAGGGGGCCTAAACTCCTCCTGAGATTTGTGGGGGCACAGGGGCCATTATTCGATTCCCACAGGCCCAGTTTGGGTGGTGGAAGATCCCAGAGCTGCAGTTGCTTTCAGCTTTAAGCCAGGGTCACACGATAATAGTGAGTCCAGGCCTAGTATGCAAAATAAAGGAGCCCAGGTTCTACCACGGGGGCAACTCTGTGCATTAAAGCACCAACTATATACCCCAGGCAGAGGCGGGAGGGTATAACCCTGACCCGTGGGATAAAATTCCTTCTGTCCTCCATTTCACAGAAACTCAGCTCTTTGTTAGCTTGGCTTTTCCCCGATTTAAGGAGCAGCTGCCCCCGGATACATGGCAACTCCGGTACAACGAACACGTATGAAAGTAATCACATGTGTGTATGAAAGTAATAGCCCTCCCATATATATGTGTATGTATTGTGTGTATATATTTATACGCGTGTTTTTATATATATACACGTTACACACACACACACACGTGTATAATGATTAGGAGACCGGACGGAGCAGGACGGCCCCCGACAGACATTCATAGCTAGAGATGGCAAACCTCTCCCAGAATTTTAAAGTCTCAATACAGACGATCCTCAGACGGCACAGCGGGCACACGCCGGACGGGTACATGCCGGACGCGCACACGCCGGACGCGCACACGCCGGACGGGCACACCGGGCTCCGTCTCATCTGGGACCCGGTGCGCGCGTCGGTGAGTTGATGTCTGTAAACGTCACGTTTAGGTCCGTGGCCCCTGAGGCCGGTAGCGGTCATTTGGTGAATCACGCGGGGGGAACAAACCGTCAGGCTAACTTATTATTACCTTTTATTTATTGAGCGCCAACGGATTCCGCAGCGCTGTACAAAGTGGGGCAGTTAACGCACATAACAAATATACATCAATACATCAGGAGATGGGAACTCAGCCCGTGAGCTTACAATCTAAAGGGTTGGAGCGGTTTAGTGAGGGGCGGGGCTAACCACATCTATATAACTGTATGGAAAGGAGAGCTTCGGCCGGAGACCCCCAGAGAGTTCCCAGATATGGGGGGGATTGCATAAATTACACACAGAGTGACCTGGGGCAAAACTCTACCCGCAGGGCATCCGTGGAAACCAGTCGGATGTCCGCCCCGCGCTTCTTACACGTGGCCTACAAACCCTTGGAGTGCCGCACCGGGACATCACGAGACGCGTTTCACTTCCAATGAAGCCGTTCACCTCGTCGTGTCCGCCGCGCACACCCATCAATACGTTTCTTTTATAGGGCACTGTCAAATACCATGGCGCAGCACAAAGTCGGGGGCAAACCCTGGTGAAGGATCCGAAGACCTGGGCTGGTGGGGCGGCCGAAATGTTTACACTGTGCAGCTAGAATGTACACTCTCCCTCATCCACGGACTCGCGCCGTGTCCTCACACGCATGTCAGGGGGGCACAAACACGCAAAATGGTGGAGGCGGAGATGAACGCGCCCCGTGTAGCCGGGTGCGCTCTGGGTATAGAAACCGCTTCTTATTTCATGAGAAATTCCCAGCATATCGTTCAATAAAGCCTGCTACCCGAACCCCCGCGCCGCGTATTTACTCCGAGCAAAGAGTATGAGTGTGAGCGCAGCGTGTGTGATGAGTGCTGCTCAGTGTCGGGAGTGTGAGAGCAGCGTGTGTGATGGGTAAGGGTGCGTCTGTTAGTGTATGAGAGTGTTTTAGTGTATAGTGTTAGCATGAGTGTGTGTGTCAACACTTGATGTTAGAGTGTCAGGTGTTAGCCTAGGGTTAGAGGAGTGTGTGGTGCTAGCATGAGTGTGCGTGTCAGCACATGGTGTTAGAGCGAGTGTGCATGGTGTTAGAGAGTGAAAGTGTTGGTGTATGTGTGAGGGTATGGTGTCAGAGTGAGTGTGTGTTAATGCGTGGTGTTAGTGTGAGTATGTGTGTCAGTGTGTATGATGTGAAAGAGTGTGTATGCGTAAGGGTATGGTGTTAGAGTGAGTGTGAGTATGAGAGTTAAGAGGTGGGATCCGTGGCGTATTCGCCTTGGGTGCAGAACCAGAGCCCCCAGCTGCCCCTCCGGAGCCTAAGCCACTAAGCCACAGACTATGATCGGGGACGGTTTACAGGATAAAAATGAGAGAGACAGGGAGAGGAGAGACAGAGAGGGGATGGGATAGAGAGACGCGGAGAGAGGATTGGGGAGAGAAGAGAGAGGATTGGGGAGAGACGGGAGACTTCATTATGCTCCCCTTACACAGGGGCCACAGTCATACTGGGGCAGGAAGGGGCCCTCACCAAGCCTGGGCCACAGAGTGTGAAGCATACAATAGTCTAATATGTCTCTGTATCCTATAGCATTAACATTAACCCTTCACTGGAGCTAACCCTAAAAAAACTGCCCCAGACGTTACCCCTCCCCCCAGCAGACACGATGCGTTTCGGGGGGCAGCGTTCTCCTGGAATCCACCAACCTCGGACTCATCCATCGCTGCAGAGAACACGGTTCCCCTGCTCCAGAGCCCAGTTGAGGTGGCTTTACACCACTCCAGCCCCCGTTTGGCATTATACAAAGTGATCTGAGGCTTGTGTGCAGCTGCTCAGCCGTGGAAATGGATCTCATGAAGCCCCTGGTGCGTGAGTGTGTGTGATGTACAGGGTCTGTGAGTGTCTGCGCTCTGAGTGTGAGCGTGGTTGGTGAGTGTTGCGCACTGTGAGTATGCGCTCTGCCGCTTCGTGGCTGAGCTGCTTTTACTCCTAGACGCTCCCACTTCACAATAATACCCCTTACAGCGGCCCGGGGCAGATTTCCGTGGACTGGTTTGTGGTAAAGGTGGCCTCCTGTGACAGCGCCACGTTTAATGCGCTCTTCGGGACGACCCCCGTTGCGTCTCTCTCTGGAGACGGATGCCTATGGGCTGATTTTATACACCTGTCGGGAGAGGCTGAACACCCGGACAGAACATGCAGAGTGGGGCAATTAAACCTCCCCAGATGCCCTCCTATGACATTCAGTATCTTCAATCAGACAGTCAGGGGAAGTAGGCAGCTGAGGAAGGGCCCCTGGGGATCTCGGGGCCCTTTTGCTCTGCTTTGAGTCAGAGCCACGTCTGTGGGCCTGCGCTGCTGGTCACCTCGTTGTGTTTTCTCACCATGCGTCTTCTTGATCTAATTCCCTTAGCCCGGGGTAATGGAGGGCCAGAGAGTATCCTAGAACCCTGCTCCTGGTGTGATGGAGGGCCAGAGAGTAACCTAGAACCCTGCTCCTGGTGTGATGGAGGGCCAGACAGTAACCTAGAACCCTGACCCTGGTGTGATGGAGGGCCAGAGAATAACCTAGAACCCTGACCACGATGTAATGGAGTGCCAAATAGTAACCTAGGACCCGGACCCTTGCGTGCTGGAGGGCCAGACAGTAACCTAGAACCCTGACCCTGGTGTGATGGAGGGCCAGACAGTAACCTAGAACCCTGACCACGGTGTAATGGAGTGCCAAACAGTAACCTAGGACCCGGACCTCTGGTGTGATGGAGGGCCAGACAGTAACCTAGAACCCTGCCCCTGGTGTGATGGAATGTCAGACAGTAACGTAGAACAATGACCCTGGTGTGATGGAGTGCCAAACAGTAACCTAGAACAATGACCCTGGTGTGATGGAGTGCCAGACAGTAACCTAGAACCCTGCCCCTGGTGTGATGGAGTGCCACACAGTAACCTAGAACAATGACCCTGGTGTGATGGAGTGCCAGACAGTAACCTAGAACCCTGCCCCTGGTGTGATGGAGTGCCAGACAGTAACCTAGAACCCTGCCCCTGGTGTGATGGAGTGCCACACAGTAACCTAGAACAATGACCCTGGTGTGATGGAGTGCCAGACAGTAACCTAGAACCCTGCCCCTGGTGTGATGGAGTGCCAGACAGTAACCTAGAACCCTGGAGTGGCAGACAGAAATGGCTCCTGTGGATCCTGATCACAGTGAAATGTGCCATGGTGACGCAGTTTGGTAGCCCTTGTTTAGTAAATGGTGTCCTTCCACCTTTGCCTTCTCTTTGGCACACGGCCCGTGGAGGGGTAGTAAGGTGGGGGCAGTTAGGAGATATTTTATTCATATTATGGTTAGGAAACCGACCACCAAGCTGGGGCAACTTACAATAACCCGAGAGCGTTGATTCTCTGAGACGCCTGCCCTCGGGCCGTGGGGAGGAAATAATGCGGTTTCTTCGCTGCAGACACAAAGCTCCATTTGTAGGAATTCAGGACTTGACAAGGAGACCGTTGTGTCCTCGTCTCATGTCGTATAATGAGCACTGATAACATTATCGTTTTACTGGCTAATTACATAATAAGGTTATGATGTCATTTCCTTATAAATGCCATCACAAAGTCTCCATTCATGGAGTAGAAATGGCAGAAAATGCCCCCGGGAAACCTCCCCGCGCAGGTACAGCCCATGTCCATCCGGGGTTACTGAGGATGTTGGGTGTCTTCGTGGCCAGAGACCCAAATTCAGGAGTCATGTCAGGTGCCCAACACACCCTCCCCGGGGTAGAACGGCTGGAGAATCCTCAACAAGGGGGCAAAACAATGTGTTTATAATTCATTTAATGCCCAGGTAATGGCTCTAATAACGGTCGTCATGGAAACCATGGCTCGTCAGCAGGTTAAATATTCTGAATGAAGTCACCTGTGTTCAAGCAGGGATTCCAGTTGTGATATAGCAGGGAGAAAAACACCAATTGGGGAGCTCAGATATCGTTACATAAGAGAATCTTCCTGTTTACCCCGAGACCATGAGACTGGGGTAAAAACCCCCATCTGCCCATTCGCTGAGAGAGTCTGGAGAAATTCTGTGTCAAACAGATAAATCTGGAGTAATCGCCATGGAAACCACTGACTTTGCTCCAGAGTTACCCAGGGCTATATCTGTAAGGTTTCAGGTCCACGCGGCACCGAGACGGGACGTGGAATGAAAGTGTGTCATCTCTCCGTGTCTCCGGAACAAATTCCCATTATGTGAAATTCAGAAAATAGGAACCCTGTGACTCCTCGCCGGACGCCCAACAACCGCCACCAGCCGGCGAGTGTTAGTGGCGTAGTCTGCGTCGTGTCTGGATCCCAGGCGGATGAGGCTGCTTCTCCTTTCCCTTCCGTGTCTTCAGCAGAATGAGCTTCGAGGACGTTCTCTCTGAGGCTGGAGTTTTTGGAAGGTTCCAGATGTTGTCTCTGCTGATTCTTTGCCTCCCGAGGGTCATCCTACCCCTACACTTTCTCCTTCACATCTTTATTTCAGCCGTGCCCCCCCATCATTGCGCCATTCGCCCCCTGGGGCAGATGGGTAACCTGAGCCGGGGCAGATTTCTCTACGTTCCTCAAGAGGTCGATGGAACCTTCAGCTCCTGTAAGATGTTCTCCCATCCGCAGCTCCAGAACAGCTCCCAGGATGGAGCCAACATGTCGTCTGTACAGAACTGTGACCAGGGGTGGGAGTACGACCACTCAACGTTCACCTCGACCACGGCCACCGAGGTAGGAACCATGCAGGGGCGAGGGGGGCCGGGAAGAAGTTCTGCGATGTAGATACAGATAGAAAATTATCCACAGAAGACACACTCATGGAAGGGACAGAGTAATCTAGAACCTTAAACCCGGGTGTGATGGAGGGCCAGACAGTAACCTAGAACCCTGACGCTCATGGAATGAAGTACCAGAGAGTTACCTAGAACCCTGACCCCGGTGTAATGGCGCACAGTATCTCTGATTACTGTTTATTGCAGTGGGACCTGGTGTGTGATAGGAAGGGGTTAAATCAAGCATCGGCCACCTACTTCTTCGTGGGACTCACCGCAGGGTCCGTGGTGTGTGGATTCGCAGCAGACAGGTGAGGCTCTTCTGGATTTCCTGCTTCTGAGTTTAGGGATACGTGGCCCGGAAACTGTCCCACGAGTTTCAAAGGTTCTAAGATCGCCAGCAGGCACCTGGTCCGGTTTGGCCCCCTGAACAGGTGGGCTCAGTACACGGCCCAGGAGGCTTTCTGGTTCTGTGGGAGGCGTAGTGTGTAGACTGGGTGTAGAACGCCCCGGGGCCACAGGGTTACTCTGGTTTTCTCTGCGCCTCTTCTCCTGCAGGTTTGGGCGCCGGTGGATCCTGCTGGTGTCGTTCCTGATCAGTACCGTGTTTGGCGTGATGTCTGCTGCCTCCGTGTCATACGTGATGTTCTCCATGTGCCGGTTACTGTCTGGAGTCGGACTCATGGGAATGACCCTGATATCCATCACATTAGGTATTGGGACACGGAGCCGTCTCTGGGGCCTGAAAGGGCAGTAAAGATGTGGAATTTCCGGCCAAGTGACGTTGTTTTGGTGGATTCCTCCACGTTACTGTGCTGGGTGCGAGTGCGGTGCGTGTGACACGGAGATTAGTGAGTGAGTATTGGCCCCCGGACCAGATTCTGAGAAGTAAGGGGTGCGGAAGAGTGAATGAATGTATGGGAGTGCTGAGGTGGCACAGGCAGGCTGTGTGGGGGGCAGTGGTGGAAAAAGTTGGATAGGCAGGTTGTTTGAGGGGCAGAGGCCGACTACATCAATGTCTGGCTCAGTATACAGTGATGGGAGTTATGCTGTACCTCTATCTATGTCTGGCTTAGTATATAGTGATGGGAGTTATGCTGTACCACTATCTATGTCTGGCTCAGTATATAGTGATGGGAGTTATGCTGTACCTCTATCTATGTCTGGCTTAGTATATAGTGATGGGAGTTATGCTGTACCACTATCTATGTCTGGCTCAGTATATAGTGATGGGAGTTATGCTGTACCTCTATCTATGTCTGGCTCAGTATATAGTGATGAGAGTTATGCTGTACCTCTATCTATGTCTGGCTCAGTATATAGTGATGGGAGTTATGCTGTACCACTATCTATGTCTGGCTCAGTATATAGTGATGAGAGTTATGCTGTACCTCTATCTATGTCTGGCTCAGTATATAGTGATGGGAGTTATGCTGTACCACTATCTATGTCTGACTCAGTATATAGTGATGGGAGCCATGCTGTACCTCTATCTATGACTGGCTTAGTATATAGTGATGGGAGTTATGCTGTACCTCTATCTATGACTGGCTTAGTATATAGTGATGGGAGTTACTTAAAATTGTAAAATCGCCAATGTTAAATTTTGTTGTGTCGGGGGGGGTTTGTCCCATACTGAGCAGACCGACCCCCCTAACGGGGTATTGAGTTGCTCCTCCTTCCTTTGCAGTCTTGGAGTGGACCGACGTGGCTCATCGCACCCTCTGTGGCATCGTTAGCAGCCTCTCGTGGACCGTCGGCTACATGCTCCTCGCCCTGCTGGCTTTCTTAATCAGAGACTGGAGGCGGCTTATAGTGGCCGCCACCTCACCCTGTCTGCTCGCCATCGCCACGTGGTGGTGAGTCCGTGGAACTGCCTGAGGGGGTAATTCACCTAAAGCCTCTGGTACCTTTAAGTGAATCTGGGGACACACACAGGGCACGGACCCGGAGGGGCAGGTACACGCGCATGGGGCAGTTATCCACACACAGCGATAGCAACATATACAGGAGCAACAGGGCCCCAGGGGCCACTAACTCTCTCCTCGGCAGGTGGGTTCCGGAGTCGGCTCGGTGGCTCCTCACTAAGCAGGACTGGGTTTCCGCTCACAGATGTCTCTCACGCTGCGCAGAGATGAACGGGAGGCCGGATTTCCACCGCAAGATATCACCGGAGGTAAGAGTCAGAGGGCGCGGGGGCCATTACTGTACATATATATAAGGAGTGGGGTAACAGCCGGGGCATTCGGGGGGGCTGGGGGCATATAGGGATCACCTGCGTGCAGTGAGGTGGTCCGTGGTCCGCAGGTCCTGCAGAAGACGGTGACCGTCGAGTGCAAAAAATACAACTTGTGGGATCTGGTGAAAACGCGTCGGCTGAGGAAGAACACGGTCTGTCTCGGGATCATGTGGTGAGTGACGGGGAGACATGGACGAGGGTCCTCACAATACACACCAGGGGCATTTACTGACCAGGGGCATTTACTGACCACCCATTAGTGACTTCCTAACCGTGGCACCAAATGCTTCTGATAACGGTCATTCTGGCAAAAGATATTCTGAATGGAGCCACCTGTATTCAAGCAGGGATTCTAGCTGTGATATAAGAGAGAAAAGAGCCAATCGGGACACTCAGGAATCACTAACTCAGACAATCTGCCCCTTCACCCCAACACTGGGGTAACAATCCTGAGAATCTGCCCCTTCACCCTGGGGGCTGGGATATAAACCCTGTAACTGAGGGGCAAACTCTGATGTCTCATGTGCTGCCCATCTGCCAAACACCACCACCGGCCCACAGTATGAGGCAGCTGGAGCGGGAGGTGCCAGTGGGGGCAAATAACCTGCCCCAGGCCTGTGACCGGTGCGGACAGTGAATATCCTTCATCGAGATCCAAACACACTGCTGGAGGCAGTAATGAGCATTGGGCAGAGTTATGTACTTTACTGAGAGGGTGGTGGATAAGTGGAACAGCCTCCCAGCAGAAGTGGTAGGGGGTAATACAGTGAGGGGATTAAACATGCATGGGATAGACATACGGCTCCTGAATCTAAGACGAGACCAACGACTGATTAAGGTTTGAGCCTTTACAGCAGGGGAAGTGGGTGACCTGCCGGGGGCCGGCAGGGGCCAAGGTTCTGTATGTTGCTCTGGCTCCCCCTGCAGGTTCGGAGTGGCGTTCAGTTACTACGGCATCAGCTTTAAGGTCACCGGCTTCAGCCTCGGCCCGTTCCTCACTCACTTCATCTTTGGGGCCGTAGAGATTCCAGCCAAGGTGGCCGTCTTCCTGCTGCTGGACCGCGTTGGCCGGAAGCCGTGTCAGGGGGGCTCTCTGCTCATAACGGGCGGCTTTATAGCCCTCACCAGCCTCCTGCCCCCAGGTAGGATAATCAGCCCCACCGCCTGGGGCATCAACAGCCACGACCGCACCATAAGTCCAGCAAGTCGGCAGCCGGTCCGAGGAGCTGAATCTCCAGCTATACTGCACCTGCCAACTCTCCTGAACCGGCTAGCCCTTCTGCACCCAGCTCCCCCCCCCCATTAGCTCTCCTCCGCTCCGCTCTCAGGCCCCCCCGTCAGCTCTCCTCCACTCTGCTCTCCCACACCTTGCCAGTTCTCCCCCGTGTGAGCCAGGCTTCTTGTTGCAGGCCACGTCCGCTCCGTGACGGCCATCCTGGGGAAAGGATTCTCGGAAGCCGCGTTCACTACGGCGTTCCTGTACACGGCGGAGCTCTACCCCACGGTGCTCAGGTAACACAGCGGCACAGGACTCGCGAGTCTCTCCTTTGCTGATGATAATTGGCGTCTCTTTGCAGGCAGACCGGCCTCGGCTTTTGCTCCTTCATGACCCGGCTGGGCAGTTCTTTGGCCCCCCTGGTGATCCTGCTAGAAGACGTCTGGCACTTCCTGCCCCCCGTGGTCTTTAGCTCCATGGCCCTGATTTCGGGGGGCGCTGCCCTCCTATTGGTCGAAACGTCATGCGTTCGGTTACCGGAGACCATTGAGGACGTGGAACTGGACAGGTGAGGAGCCAATCCACGACAGCCGGGCCCGGGGCCACGCCTACGGGAGTTAATGTGTTCTTTATGAGAAGGGAACCGGGGAGGTTACACGCTTAGGGTCACATGCCCTGCAAGGTCACGACACACGGATAGGCTGACGTGTCGGTGTCCGGTCCGGGCCACCTCTGTCGGATTCCCTCTCCGTGACGTCCGCAGAAAGTCTGACACTCCACACTTTCTGACAGGATGAGAATTGCGACGGTCAGCAGAGACCCCTCTGTTTCCTCAAATGGAGGATCGCTCCCCAGAACCGCTTTACCCGCGAGTCCCACGTCATCCCCGAGGGGGCCGGGCTGGACAGACACCTCTCAGGAGCTCCCCGGCACATAACATCGAGAGAAGCGATGGCAGAAAGCAGGCGGCTGCTGGGGCTCCGCGCACAGTAACTACTGCTCATCGCTGAATATGTCATTAACGTGTTACAGATAAAGTATTAAGCCACGCAGGGGCCACTGAGGGCTTTCTAATTATCTTGAATACACGGAGAGTCGCTGGAGGAAGGGCCTTAGCGAATAAAGCCCACGTCGCCCCCCCCCACTGACCTTCCCAACCCCCTCAGACAGCCGGCTGCTGCCTAGGGGCAGAATGCGGGGTAAATAAATACAGACGGTCGGCGTAAATACATACAGAATGTGGGTTGAAAACATAGAGGGTGCCGACAGGGTAAAACACACAGAGAGGGGGGCCGACGGGGTAAAACACACAGAGAGGGGGGCCGATGGGGTAAATAAACCAAAAAAAAAAAAAAATCGTAACCCCAGCCCTCCACCAGCACCACTCCCATCACCTGCAGCCGGATCGGTAGAATGGGGCAGCTGAGGCAGTTAATCTTCCCACCGTTTAGGGGAGAGACCCCCAATAAATGATTTGCCCCGTGGCCCGGGGATCTGCCCCTTTCTATCACCTTTTATATAAATGAGAATCTGCAACAAAAGCAAACGTGTCCAACCCGAGCTTTAATAAACATCGTTACAAACACGTGAGGGGCCACGTGAGGGCCACATGCAGTGACACAAAAGCTAAGATATTCCGTGTCTTGCTAGGTGGTCCCAGCTCAGTCCCGAGCGCAGACCACCCGCTGGACACGGAGCACGGGGGGGGGGCGCAAGGGGTTAAAGGACAGTCCACTTCACGGTGAGAATTACATGTATGTTTCGTGTTATCAGACGGTACAAACACGCTTATTATATGTTACCACGATGCATCATCACATCACTCTAAGAACCACCGGAGGGCAGGGGCCACATAACCGGCGCGGGACTCGGGAGACACGTTATTTACCCTACACAGGGGCAGGAGCCAAATGTACCTTCCCGTGAGGAGCTTTCAGCCTGCTGGTTGGTTGTACATAGATAGGAGGAGGAGACACTGGGGTGGAGCTAAGAGGTTTCAACCCATTACATAAAGTGGGCAGGGCTTAGAACCCCAGCGAATGGCCACAAAAACTGTAAAATAAACTAAAATACTTTAAACTGAATTATTAAGTTAAGGGGGGGGGTAGGGGGCGTTTCACACAGAAAGCTGCACCGCCGCCGTGGCAACCAATGGGGACACAGGAGACATCCGTCCATCTGATTGGACAGGCAGAGGTCAGGTGTTTAATACGGGTCACCCATCTGCTGAATTCATGCGTCTGATAAATGAACCCAATATCTGCCCCAAATGCCCCGTCACCCGTGAGAGGTGCAGCTTTCTGGAGACCTGGCAGGCGTGGATGTGACCCCCGCCGGGGCATTCTGTCTGTCGGCGAGAGGCTCCGCGTTACTCCGGTCTCGAGGAACCGACTGTCATCCCCATCATTACAACCAACATCCGGAACGTTTAGCAACAAAAGGGTTAAACTCGCCCGAGACGGCAGAAAGCTGGGACTCGCGGGGCCCGGAGGCAGCCATGTCTGTGAGAGACGGAGAGGAAGGCAATTCACACGATTACTACGGAGGAGAGAAGGGGGAGGGAGAGAGAGAGAGAGAGAGAGAGAAGGGGGAGGGAGAGAGAGAGAGAGAAAAGGGGGAGGGAGAGAGAGAGAGAGAAAAGGGGGAGGGAGAGAGAGAGAGAAAAGGGGGAGGGAGAGAGAGAGAAGGGGGAGGGAGAGAGAAGGGGGAGGAAGAGAGAAGGGGGAGGAAGAGAGAGAGAATGGGGAGGAAGAGAGAGAATGGGGGAGATGAAAGGAAGGAGGACGGCGGGGGGGAGAGGGAGGTAAACGAGGTGGAGGGTAGAGCGAGCCGCACACACATCACTCTACCAGCGGAACGGAGTCAGATCTGGCTGGGGGTCTCCGGCTTGTCAGACGGTTCGTACAAATAACAGCCCACGTCACCGATATTCACCCCTGCGGTAAAAGAGGGGAGGCGTTAGGGGTCCGGCCCCCCCGACACTGATCTGCCCCCCGGGGGGTAACTACAGCAAGCGGCCCGTGTTTTCAACGACACAAATTCAGTACACATCCTGCACAGACTCTGTGTGTTATATATGTGTGTGCGTGTGTGTATCGATGCGTATGTATGTATATACGTGTATGTGCATGTGTATCTATGTGTGTGTGCGTATGTATGTGTATCTATGCGTATGTATGCGAGTATGTGCATGTGTATCTATGTGTGTGTGTATGTATGTATATCTATGCGTGCGTGTGTGTGTATGTATGTATATCTATGCGTATGTATGTGTATGTATATCTATGCGTATGTATGTGTATGTATGTGTATCTATGTGTGTGTGTATGTATGTATATCTATGCGTGCGTGTGTGTGTATGTATGTATGTATATCTATGCGTATGTATGTGTATGTATGTGTATCTATGTGTATGTGTGTGTGTGCATGCGTGTATGTGTATCTCTGTGTGTGTCTATGTATGTATGTGTAGCTATGCGTATGTATGTATATATGTGTATGTGCGTATGTATGTGTTATATATGTGTGTATGCGAGGGGGGTGCGGGTGCGATCCTTGCTCAGTTTGTGTTGCACTACTGAATACGGCCACCGGGGGCAGCAGACGCACCGCGCAGGCACTAACCTTTGGGGCCAAAGAGGTGTCCGTAGCAGGGAACGTGGCAGTAGGGTAACCCATCGTGCTGCAAGAGCAAAAGGGGCAAAATCTCAACACAACTGGAGACAAGCACCCCAAAACCAGCCCCCGCGGCCCCCCTACGCCCCCAAAACCAGCACCCGCGGCCCCCCTACGCCCCAAAAACCTGCACCCACGGCCCCCTACACCCCCAAACCAGCAACCACGGCCTCCTATGCCCCCAAACCAGCACCCACGGCCTCCTACGCCCCCGGCCCCCTACACCCCCAAAACCAGCATCCACTGCTGCTCCATTAGGCTTTGCTCGTGTCATTATGATGTCATTACCCCCGGCAAGGGCCCCTCACCTCTGCGTGTCCCCCCGCGGTCAGAGTTTTATTGCAGCGCTGGCATCGCAGACACGGCCGGTGCCAGTTCCTCCCCAGCGACGTCACCTTCTCGGCTGCAGGACATACAATAAACGTGTTATTAAACCCCAGGACGGGGAGGAATAACAGCCGCGTGTGCGGTTGGCTGAGCCTCATGGGAGTGTCTCACTTACCAAAGTAGACGACCTTCCCGCAGCCGGGGCAAAGAGCCGTCTCCCCGGCAAACGTCTTCACGCCGGCCGCAGCTGCCAAAAAACAGACAACATACTAACAGCACGGCTCAGAACCGCCAGCGGCAGCAGCACACGCAGCCCCCCTGCGCACCCACCGCCCCGCAGCACCTGCCGCAAGCAACCACCCACCGCCCCACCGCTCAACCACTGCCCCGCAGCACCCGCCACTCACACACCGCCCCGCAGCACCCGCCGCCCCGCAAAACCCGCCACTCACACACCGCCGCTCGCCCACCGCCACCGCCGCCCCGCAGCACCCGCCCTGCAGCGCACCCATCGCACTCACATTTCACGGCGGGTTTCGTGGTACCGGAACGGACGGGAGCAGAGCTGGTGGGGGACTCAGGGACCTCGCTGTGTTGGACCCTCGGAGTGGTATCGTAGATGTAGGAACCAACACCCCCGATGTTCACACCTGAAAACAGGAAGGAGGTGAGGGACTGGGCAGGCGAGGGCCGGTGGGGGCCAGCAGCAAAGAGAGACAGACAGGCTTTCATCGTGTATATGATATATCCCCTCCCCCCAGCCCCCCCACCAAGAGCTGGGCTCGTTGCGCACATTCCGGGGTAAGATAAGGGGTAAGAGCACCGGACCTGCAGTCCCTCATCACGAGCGTCTGTCACATTCCCCGGAGACGTGGCCGACGTGTCACATGTCTCAGGCGGAAAGAATGTGTGGTCTGGAAGCCATCAGGCTGCGCCAAGGTGACCACTGCCAATGGGGCCCCAAAATAACAGCGCACAAGGAGCCCGACCCCCCCCCTTGCCGGCCCCGTACCGCCCGGTCCACGACACTCCCCCCACCGCCCAACCTGCGGAGCCCGACACCCCCCCCTGCCGGCCCCCTACCACTCGGTCCGCGACACTCCCCCCACCGCCCAACCTGCGGAGCCCGACACCCCCCCCCTGCCGGCCCCCTACCGCTCGGTCCGCGACACTCCCCCCACCGCCCAACCTGCAGAGCCCGACATCCCCTCCCTCCCGGCCCCCCCACCACCTGGTTGGCGACACTACCCCCACCACCCAACCTGCTGTCCCTCCCGGCCCCCCACCGCCCAGTCCGTGACACCCCCCCTCACTGACCGTCTGCACATTCACTGCTTACAGGGAGAGGTAAGATGCTGTTATACCCGCTGGGCTGCTACTCCCCGTCCGACTCTCTCCGATTTACCTACCTTTTGGGCCGAAGAGGGCCGCGTAGCAGGGTTTGTGGCAGTAGGGCCGCCCGTCGTGCTGCGGGGGGAGAGAAAGCAGATGTGAGTCCATCTCTCACACGGGTTACAGGACTTACCGACGCATGTACCGGGGACTACAACTCCCACAATCCTCTGCCACATCACAAACAGAAGGCGAGGGGGGCTGCACACAGGAGCTGACAATCTAAGGAGCCGCGGGGATGTTACACAAGAGGGGAAAGTGCGAATGTGAGGGGCGGACACAACTAAATAACGGATGTTCCCGGCCATACGTACAGCGCTGCGGAATATGTTGCCACTATATAAAGCCCCAGGGGGTGGCAGGAGGGCAGTTAGCCTGAAGTGGGATTATTAAAGACATGGGGAGAGGGGGATCAGACGGGGAGAAGTAGAGATTACAGCGGAGGGGAAATGGGGTAGAAGCGCAGGAGCAATAGGGGCAAAGGCAGGACCCCCCCCCCCGAACAGAGAGCTTTCTGGGCCACGGAAGGGAGTTTAAACCCCTATGGGGTCTCTAACTGCCCCTGGAGCCCAGGCACCAAGCGGGGGTGCAGGACTTCACATCACAAAGGGGTGACCCCACAAGCTTGGCCACGGCTTGATCTATACATCGTGCAGGGCCAGCTCAGCTCTCGCCATATAGTTAATATACCCCCAGAGGTAATAAGATCTAAAGACTGGCCACACGGAGGGGCCGCCCGACGACTCCAACAGGGGTAACTGAGCTCTCACGCCGGGCCCTGCCGTGTCGGGGGACGTGGGAGAGCGTGGGGGCCACGTATTAAATCCACATTCCTCTCGGCTCCAATTTACTGGAATGTTTCCGCTGAATTAGCCTCGGAATCCATCGCTCCGGCAGCTGCCCCCCTACGCCCCGGCAGCTGCCCTCCTACGCCCCGGCAGCTGCCCCCCTACGCCCCGGCAGCTGCCAAAGTAACCGCCACTACAGCGCTCATCCAGTAATGAGAGGAGCAGCGCCCCCCGGGACATGGATGCGCGCTCCACTGCAGCCCCTGGGGTCGGGATGCACGCGGCCCCTGGGGTCGGGGGTCACACTTCCATAGCTGCCAGTTAGCCCAGAATTTGACGTGCAGTCCCTGGCTTATTGCTCTGAGATGTGTGCGGTGGTGCTCGTAGCGCCAGCAGGATCCGTAGCGCTGTTCGCAGACCGTGGGAATCCAGCTGCCGATGGTGAGCGAGCGCGAAGGGTTAACGCCCTGCACTATCTTACCGCATTCCTGCTATTCTTGCCGCCAGACTGAGCCAGGAATTTCCTCCCCGGCCCCCCCCCATCCTCGTGCCCTGCGGAGGGGGTCCCGGCTCCAAGTGCCGCTTTACCCACAAACAACGAGAGCCTTTCATCCCAAGAAGCAGACGGGGGCAGCAACATCCGTACCTGCCCCTCAACACCCCTCAGTCACAGGCTGACACGCAGAGAACACGGGCTCTACACGGAAGAGCGATGAGGAAACCCCCCCCCCCCGAGACTGCAGGAAGGTTCTCTCGTACTGAGAGACCCCCGAGGACGTCTCGCATCCACGTTCCAAACATCTGGCCTCTAAACCCAGCGGGAAGCGGACCGGTGGGTGGGAGAATAATGAAACGGCCTCCCAGCAGAGGTGGTCGAGGGTAATACAGCGAGGGGATTAAACATAAATGGGATAGACATACGGCTTAGAATCTAAGACGAGACCAACGACCGATTAAGGTTTGAGTCTTTACAGACCAGAAGGGCCAGACGGGGCCCGATGTGCCGGTGGGTTCTGTGTCTTAGAGCCCCCCATACACACAGATGGATCATCGCAGGTGGCAGATAGTAAGCTCCTGTGCGACAGACCCACGGGTGACAGAGCTCTCTGCATACTACCCCCGCGAGCGGGTAACAGGGCACCGTCCCCCCGCCTCCGGGGCAGAACGCGTCTCACCTCCGCATGGCCGCCCGCCGACAGGATCTTGTTGCAGAGCTCGCATTTCAGGCAGAAGCGATGCCAGTTCTTCCCCAAGGAGCTGACCTTCTCGGCTGCAGACAGGCACACAAAGAGTTAAATTATCCCGGTAAATACCCCCTGCCCCCCAATACCCAGGGCACATTCAGCAACTGCCCCAGAGGCAGACAGCCCCACCACTCACCAGAATGACATGGTTATTACAGAATCGGGTCGCTTGGCACGTATTCTTCCCCCAGCCAGCTTTATATCGTATGATAGAAACCCGCTACCCCCCCCCTGCGGGCTCCCTGTTGCCCCGGGACGTGCCCCCCACATCCACTCCCATCTAGTGATTTACCCCACAGCAGGGGCGGCAAGCGGTATAAGGGGGGCACAGCACGGGGTATAAGGAGGGCACGGCACAGGGTATAAAGAGGTATGGCTCGGGATATATGGAGGGCACAGGGTATATGGAGGGTATGACACAAGGTGTAACGGGGGCACGGGTAAAACTGGGGCACGGCACAGGGTATAACAGGGCATAAGGGGGGCACGGCAAGGAGAGTAACGGGGGATCGGGGTATAAGGAGGGCACGGGGTATAAGGAGGGCACGGGGTGTAAGGAGGGCACGGCACGGGGTATAAGCACTAACAGAGTAAAGGACAGGTCACTCACCAAAGTAAACCGGCGCCCGGCACCTCGGGCACTGAGAGCTCATCGCGGACACCCACTGCGCAGACTCAGCACCGGACCGGCTGCCTCGGATGCGACTCCTCTGACTGAAGCTCCCGCTCAGCCACTGAAAACTTCTTAGACCCGCCCCGGACGCTAGCTCCGCCCCGCAAGGGTACCGATCCCACGCTGATCCCTCCCCTCTCTGTGAGCACCGCCCCATCATGCTGCAAACTCACGATGGCGCGATGTTGTTATTTTGCTATTATTTATTATTTTGTGTTATTATTCATATTATTTGTTGTTATTATTAGGCCCCTGTTGGACAGGCCTATTTTTCTTTCTGCTGCTTTCACCCCACCCCCCCCACATACCTGCTGAGTGCACCATTTAGTAAATCCAGTCCATGGAATTTGACGGCAGAACCGTCGGCCGTCTAGTCGCCCGTTCTTCTTGGTGTAAGAGGTTTAAGCTCCTATCAGCATGGGACAGACATAAAGCTTTCCTCACTATAGGACCCCTTTATGTCTGTCCCATGCTTGTTTAAATTCCCTAACTGTATTACCCTCTACCAATTCTGCTGGGAGACTGTTCCATTTATCTACTACTCTCTGAGTAAAGTAGAACTCCCTTTCGTCACATCTAAGCCTCTGGCCTCCAAGTTTTAGACCATGGCCTCTTGTTGTGACTTCGCTCCTTCTTTCAAATACGCCTCCTGTACTTTGTAAAATGTAAATGTTTCCGTTGCACCCCCCTCTCTCTTCATTCCCCTCTCCCCCCTTCTCTCTTGCCCCCCCACCTTGTCTCCTCCAAGCCAGGGACATTACGATCCTTTAACCTTTCCTGGTAGTTCCTGGCCTGCAAACCACCTACAACATTTTTGTAGTTCTCCTCTGAACTCTCTCCAATGTGTTGATATCCTTCTGGAGATGGAGACCCCAGCACTGTACCCACTACTCTAGGTGAGGCCTGCCCAGAGATCTGTAAAGTGGCCGAATTCCCTACCTCTTTCTGCTGGATCTGACAGAACAGCCCCCGATGCTAGATTTATACATCCCAAATGCATTATCTTACATTTATTAACATTAAACTGCAGCCGCTGCTCTCCCCCATTCCTCTAACATTAAACTGCAGCCGCCGCGCTCTCCCCCATTCCTCTAACATTAAACTGCAGCCGCCACGCTCTCCCCCATTCCTCTAACATTAAACTGCAGCCACTGCTCTCCCCCATTCCTCTAACATTAAACTGCAGCCGCCGTGCTCTCCCCCATTCCTCTAACATTAAACTGCAGCCGCTGCTCTCCCCCATTCCTCTAACATTAAACTGCAGCCGCTGCTCTCCCCCATTCCTCTAACATTAAACTGCAGCCACTGCTCTCCCCCATTCCTCTAACATTAAACTGCAGCCGCTGCTCTCCCCCATTCCTCTAACATTAAACTGCAGCCGCTGCTCTCCCCCATTCCTCTAACATTAAACTGCAGCCGCCGTGCTCTCCCCCATTCCTCTAACATTAAACTGCAGCCGCCGCGCTCTTCCCCATTCTTCTAACATTAAACTGCAGCCGCCGTGCTCTCCCCCATTCCTCTAACATTAAACTGCAGCCGCCGCGCTCTCCCCCATTCCTCTAACATTAAACTGCAGCCGCCGCGCTCTCCCCCATTCTTCTAACATTAAACTGCAGCCGCCGCGCTCTCCCCCATTCCTCTAACATTAAACTGCAGCCGCCGCGCTCTCTCCCATTCCTCTAACATTAAACTGCAGCCGCTGCGCTCTCCCCCATTCTTCTAACATTAAACTGCAGCTTCCGCGCTCTACCCCATTCTTCTAACATTAAACTGCAGCCGCCGCGCTCTCTCCCATTCCTCTAACATTAAACTGCAGCCGCCGCGCTCTTCCCCATTCTTCTAACATTAAACTGCAGCCGCCGTGCTCTCCCCCATTCCTCTAACATTAAACTGCAGCCGCTGCTCTCCCCCATTCCTCTAACATTAAACTGCAGCCGCCGGGCTCTCCCCCATTCCTCTAACATTAAACTGCAGCCGCCGCGCTCTCCCCCATTCCTCTAACATTAAACTGCAGCCCCCGCGCTCTCCCCCATTCCTCTAACATTAAACTGCAGCCGCCGTGCTCTCTCCCATTCCTCTAACATTAAACTGCAGCCGCCGCGCTCTCCCCCATTCTTCTAACATTAAACTGCAGCTTCCGCGCTCTACCCCATTCTTCTAACATTAAACTGCAGCCGCCGCGCTCTCTCCCATTCCTCTAACATTAAACTGCAGCCACCGCGCTCTCCCCCATTCTTCTAACATTAAACTGCAGCCGCCGCGCTCTCCCCCATTCTTCTAACATTAAACTGCAGCCGCCGCGCTCTCCCCCATTCTTCTAACATTAAACTGCAGCCGCCGCGCTCTCCCCCATTCCTCTAACATTAAACTGCAGCCGCCGCGCTCTCCCCCATTCCTCTAACATTAAACTGCAGCCCCCGCGCTCTCCCCCATTCCTCTAACATTAAACTGTGTAATGAGTGTAAGTGTATAGTGTTGGAGTGGCTGTGTATGTATGTGTGAGTGTAAGTGTATAGTGTTGGAGTGGCTGTGTATGTATGTGTGAGTGTAAGTGTATGGTGTTGGAGTGGCTGTGTATGTGTGTGAGTGTAAGTGTATAGTGTTGGAGTGGCTGTGCATGTATGTGAGTGTATGATTATGTGTGCATATATGTGTAAGGTGTTAGTTTATATGTGTATGTGTGTGTATGTATGTATGTATATGTAAGGGGTTAGATTATGTGTGTGTGTATTTATGTATGTATGTGTGTGTATGTGTAAGGTGTTACATTATGTGTTTGTGTTTGTATGTATGTATGTGTATGTATATATGTGTATGTGTGTATCTGTATGTGTAAGGTGCTAGATTATATGTGTGTGTTTTTATGTATGTATGTATGCGTGTGTATCTGTATATTATATGGTGGGCAGGTGCTGTGTATAATAAGTTGGGGAGAGCAGATACTCTGTATATTATATGGGGGGGTTCTGTGTATAATAAGTTGTGGAGCGCAGATACTCTGTATATTATATGGGGGGCAGGTGCCGTGTATAATAAGTTGGGGAGAGCAGATACTCTGTATATTATATGGGGGGCAGGTGCTGTGTATAATAAGTTGGGGAGAGCAGATACTCTGTATATTATATGGGGGGCAGGTGCTGTGTATAATAAGTTGGGGAGAGCAGATACTCTGTATATTATATGGGAGGGTTCTGTGTATAATAAGTTGTGGAGCGCAGATACTCTGTATATTATATGGTGGGCAGGTGCTGTGTATAATAAGTTGTGGAGCGCAGATACTCTGTATATTATATGGGGGGCAGGTGATGTGTAAAATAAGTTGGGGAGAGCAGATACTCTGTATATTATATGGGGGGCAGGTGCCGTGTATAATAAGTTGTGGAGCGCAGATACTCTGTATATTATATGGGGGGCAGGTGATGTGTATAATAAGTTGTGGAGCGCAGATACTCTGTATATTATATGGGGGGCAGGTGCCGTGTATAATAAGTTGGGGAGAGCAGATACTCTGTATATTATATGGTGGGCAGGTGCTGTGTATAATAAGTTGGGGAGAGCAGATGCTCTATATTATATTGGGGGGTGCTGTGTATAATAAGTTGGGCAGAGCAGATACTCTGTATATTATATGGGGGGCAGGTGCTGTGTATAACAAGTTGGGGAGAGCAGATACTCTATATTATATGGGGGGTGCTGTGTATAATAAGTTGGGGAGAGCAGATACTCTGTATATTATATGGGGCAGGTGATGTGTATAATAAGTTGGGGAGAGCAGATACTCTGTATATTATATGGTGGGCAGGTGCTGTGTATAATAAGTTGGGGAGAGCAGATACTCTGTATAGTATATGGGGGGCAGGCGCTGTGTATAATAAGTTGGGGAGAGCAGATACTCTGTATATTATATGGTGGGCAGGTGCTGTGTATAATAAGTTGGGGAGAGCAGATACTCTGTATAGTATATGGGGGGCAGGCGCTGTGTATAATAAGTTGGGGAGAGCAGATACTCTGTATATTATATGGGGGGGCAGGTGCTGTGTATAATAAGTTGGGGAGAGCAGATACTCTGTATATTATATGGGGGGCAGGTGATGTGTAAAATAAGTTGGGGAGAGCAGATACTCTGTATATTATATGGGGGGCAGGTGCTGTGTATAATAAGTTGGGGAGAGCAGATACTCTGTATATTATATGGGGGGCAGGTGATGTGTATAATAAGTTGGGGAGAGCAGATACTCTGTATATTATATGGGGGGCAGGTGCTGTGTATAATAAGTTGGGGAGAGCAGATACTCTGTATATTATATGGGGGGGCAGGTGCTGTGTATAATAAGTTGGGGAGAGCAGATACTCTGTATAGTATATGGGGGGCAGGCGCTGTGTATAATAAGTTGGGGAGAGCAGATACTCTGTATATTATATGGGGGGGCAGGTGCTGTGTATAATAAGTTGGGGAGAGCAGATACTCTGTATATTATATGGGGGGCAGGTGATGTGTAAAATAAGTTGGGGAGAGCAGATACTCTGTATATTATATGGGGGGCAGGTGCTGTGTATAATAAGTTGGGGAGAGCAGATACTCTGTATATTATATGGGGGGCAGGTGCTGTGTATAATAAGTTGGGGAGAGCAGATACTCTGTATAGTATATGGGGGGCAGGTGCTGTGTATAATAAGTTGGGGAGTGCAGATACTCTGTATATTATATGGGGGGCAGGTGATGTGTATAATAAGTTGGGGAGAGCAGATACTCTGTATAGTATATGGGGGGCAGGCGCTGTGTATAATAAGTTGTGGAGCGCAGATACTCTGTATATTATATGGGGGGGCAGGTGCTGTGTATAATAAGTTGGGGAGAGCAGATACTCTGTATATTATATGGGGGGCAGGTGCTGTGTATAATAAGTTGGGGAGAGCAGATACTCTGTATATTATATGGGGGGCAGGTGATGTGTATAATAAGTTGGGGAGAGCAGATACTCTGTATATTATATGGGGGGCAGGTGCTGTGTATAATAAGTTGGGGAGAGCAGATACTCTGTATATTATATGATGCGCAGGTGCTGTGTATAATAAGTTGGGGAGAGCAGATACTCTGTATATTATATGGGGCAGGTGATGTGTATAATAAGTTGGGGAGAGCAGATACTCTGTATATTATATGGGGGGCAGGTGCTGTGTATAATAAGTTGGGGAGAGCAGATACTCTGTATATTATATGATGCGCAGGTGCTGCGTATAATAAGTTGGGGAGAAATGTTACCACCTGTTTTTTTTTTATAAACACTTCCTTTTCTACACTGCGTGGAGTGCTGAGAGTTTGGGGAACAGGAGGCACCCCCTCCCCCACAGCACAACCCCTCTGATATTTGGATTGGAAACAATTACCCCCGAGCCCCTCTCTGCTGTTGTTGCTGACAGCACAAGGGACCCAACGCTATGTTCTGTGTTGGGATTTATACATTCCAAGTGCATTACGTTACATTTATCAACATTAAACTGCAGCCGCCGCACTCTCTCTCCCCCATTCTAGATTGACATCTACTGCCCCTCCCAGGGGTATAATTTCTTACTGAATCCAGATAGGCGATATCCACTTGCCCCTCTCGGGGATACTTTAGTTAACCTGTCAAAATTAATAAAAAAGCGCGGAAAAAAAAAAACTCCATCTCCAAGTATTTATTTAAATTTATTGAATCAAAGTCCAGACTGACCTTCATTCCAAGAACCTGTCCGGAGAGAATCAGTGAATGAATGAGATGAATGAGCACAGCGACCAACCACAGTATGTTTCGCGCCCTGGAGGAGAAAGTAGAAGCGCGTAGAGGATACCCCAGACACCAAAGAGCAGGAGCGCACCCCCTCAAGTCATTTAAACGAATAAAGTCCCTAACAGCCCCCCCCCGTATTGCAGAATGCATCGTAAAATACCCCCTGAGTGACCCTAGCCCTCTGTGACCACTTTAATACCCATTCCCCAAAACGTAATAAAACGGCACTCACCTGAGGTGTAAGCCGCAGCGCTCCCCTCGCCACCGACAGAGAAGCTTTTCCCGTGCACCGAAGCATGTTCGATCACACACACGCGTGTAGGGGATTCTGCAGATACCCCCCAGCAGGGGTGACACCACGAACATTTAACCCCCTGCACACTATGGTTTTTCCTACATGTTTTGCCATCTTTACCATGTGGGTTTAAATTAAGATCCCCTTTTCGATGTTTGATGAAGCCACACAAAAGTTATTTTTTTCATTTAAAAACACCCAAAGAGTGCAATTATGTAAAAATCTATAATAGAACATTTTCTCTGTGTAGAGAATTTCTTCTCCGTGACCCAATTTATACCCCAAAGACTTCTTATGTGCTAGAGGGCCAGATCTACCCTTTCCATAGCACCCTACAGGGTAGTATTTTTCACCCTTCTGGTTTAAGGGGTTCAGATTGGTGAATACGAGGGGGGTGATGAATGTCAGAGTTTATTCTTAAATTATTTTTACTCTGACAATGACATCACTCCACTTGCTGTTTACTTTTAATTTATATTTCGTTAAAAGCCCACTTTTCCCCTTTGTGGGAAGAGGGAGACATTTCTCACGCCTCCTTCCCGCTGTGATCAGCAAGCAGGGCATCACATCGCTGATCAATGTGCGCAATCGGATCCCAGCAGGCTCTAGGAAGACCTTCCCGGGTCTCCTGCCCTCCAGAGACATTCTAGCGGGCATCAGCAGTGACAGCTAATGGAAGGGAACGTCCAATCACAGGATCGGGCATTCCGTGTATAGCGGTGTAAAAAGTACTCACGCCGTTACACACTATCAGCAAAGCTGCCTTCTGCCGACACACAATAGGCAGCCTGACCTCCCGCGCCGCGGCAAGGAGATGTCCCTGCTGCCGTGACTTACAAGTACGTCCTAAGGGTAGTCTTGCCAAACCTTTTGGCGTTCCTGCAAGTGTATAGGGTAGCTAAGGGGTTAAAAGCCAACATGCAGACATCATATGCATTAATGTGCTTACGACGGCTGTAGGAAGGACGCACACAGGACCAAGAGACCCCCCGGTAATAAATGAAACGTTTGGGCATCCGTGAAGGTAAGAATGACAAAGGCGCGCAGGAGTTGGACCACCTCTTTATTTACACAGAATTCAGAGAAATTTTCAGCTGAGGTTTTCAAGCGGTCAGCAGCGAGCCCGGCCCCCTGGAGCCACGAAAAACAACAGGAGCTGGAGATCAAACAGCGTCCTTGGATCCGGCAGAAGACATTCATTCCCCGTCGGCAGACGAGCAGCCGAGTCTGAACTGCAACTGGAGACAAACCAGCAAGTAAAGCATCTGCAGAGACCCCCCGCGCCCCCCAACATCACCAAACCTACAGCAGCCTTACCAGAGGGTCTCGCCGCCGGGAATCCGCAGCCTGGAAAACCAGCAACGTTCTCAAAACAAAGAGCAGACTACAAGCCGGCAGACAAAAACGGCCCGGCGGCCCCACAGAACGATCTTCCCGTCTCCGGAACTCTTCCACGCGAGAAGCGCCTTCAGCGCACCGAGGAGCCCAACATTCCGATTAAAAGTCACAGAGAAGGAAGAAAGGAGCCACTCGACAAATCGAATGCGAAACGGCCCGAAGCGGGACATCAAACAGCGAATTCCCGTTATACAAACATTAAAAAAACAAGAAGCACTCCATCCTTTCCCAGGAGACGGCAGCGACGTCGTTTAACATACATCCAGGTAAACAGTTTATCGTAACCAGCCCCAAACATCAATAGTTACATACACGGCGTCTACTTCAACGTATTTACAGAAACAAAGGCAATAAGGCAACGTCCCGATGCTCGTGACACGCGTACAGACAGCGCACACGTTACACCGATGACACGTTTCAGGTGAATTCCCTGTTCTGCCTGGAAGTGGATCTTCGTCCACGGACTCTTGGGCCGCAGCTCACTTCTCCAGACCTAGTCGAGGATGAAAACTGATAGAGAGGACACGGGGAACAGCTGATAACATGCACAGTAACAAAGGGTTAACGGAAAGGGTGAACAAACCACATGCTATCTGGAGAGTTAATCTGAGTCGCACGTGGTCATCACAGCCAAGTCCTCCATGGAATATTCCGGAGAGATGTCCATTTCCACTTCTTCTCTGTTGGGAGACCCGGGTCTGGCCCCGGCCGCCCTGAGCGGGCTTTTGGCGACCGCAGAAGTCGCGTGCGTTTTCGGTGAACCCGTGAAAACCGTTACGTCCGGAGCCTCCGGTGCTTCCTCCTCACAAGCCATGTCGGAATCGTCGGCCGACTCCGGGACCTGCGCTGTGACAGGCGGTTTGTCGGCTTTCTTTTCTGGAATTGTGCTTTTCGGCTGGACAGGTAGAACGGCCAAACCTACTGGAGAATCAGCTTCAGCGTCTTGGTCTTCAGAAGTGGTTACGTCTTCAGGGTCATCTTCGGGGGCCACTAGCTTGTAGTAGGATTCAATTCCCTCCTGGAACCTAGGCCTGGCACTCGCGTGTCCTGGGGCCGTTTGGTTCCTGGAAGAGATTATGGGGGTGCTACCGCTGGCATTGGGAACCCTAGAGGAGGAAGATCGTTTGTCCGGACCGTGGCAGAACAGAGAGGTCGGCAGAGGCAGCGGCTCCCTTTTAAACTTCTGAATAAGCTTGGCCGTGTTACTGTAGACCGACCCGGTCCCCCCCGCGGAGTCTACTGGGGGAATTACCACGGGACTGGTTTTGCCCTGCTGACTGACCGGAGACGGGGCACATTTCTGTGGTGTAATGGCAGCCGCATTGACGGGGTGGCTCTTTAGGGTGGATTTATTAGCAGCTGCCTTAGCTTGGGCTTGCTGGCTGCCTGTCAGGGTCTTACCGCTTTGCGTCGGCTCCACGCCAGCCGCTCGTTGGGACGGCTTATTGGAAGACGGTGAAACGCTACCAGAAGCCGCAAGGCGTGGGGTCTCGGGGACGTTACCTTTCTGTGCAGATAGAGGAGACTTGGAACCCTCGTTCCTCCTGGAGGCTGAAGGTTCGTTCTTTATCTGCACAGCCTTGGCGCCGGCCGCCTTGAAGCTGCCCGGATGCAGATTGGGACTCAGCTTCTTCTCGGAATCTTTGTCCTTGTGAAACATATCAAACGCTTCCGAGAATCGGCCCCTCTGGGTCCCCGCACCGACATGAGGAGGAGGCATCTTTTGGAGGTCGGACTTCTGACTCGAGGACTCAAGTGCCTTTTTGGCAGAGAGCTCCGGCCCAGAGACCGCTTTGCCAACGACTTGGTTCTGCGACGATTCCCTTTTATCTTTGTCTTGCCCTCCAAAGGCCTTGGAAGCGTCTTGAGAGATCTCTTCAGCCTTCGAAGGTTTGGAACTGGACTTGGAAGATGACTTGATGGATAAAAACGCGTTGAGAGGGGCTGGCTTGCTAAGCGGAGCAACACCAGACTTTCTCAGCACACTTATCGGGACGGGTAGATTGGGCCTTACTTTGGTTTGCGGTACCAAGCTCGGTGAAGCGGTGGACGAGGAGCTGGAGCTTCCATGAGAACCGCTGCCTTTACCCATGAGTTTGATTTCGATGCTCTTGTTGCGAGCCGCGGGAGTCTTCCCTTCCTCCTCTTTCTGCTTGCCATGGGCTGCACTTTCGTCCTTCGAGGCTTCGCCTGCCGCATTCTGGGATTTGCTTTCTTGGGTTTTCCAGGAGAACTTCCCAAAGGACTGCGTCCTCCCCAGCTCCGATCTCTCGGGTTTCAGGTTTTGCCGGGCATCTGGTTTAGCGGGCGGCGGGGCGACGGCGCTCTGCTTCTGCTTGGCGCTCTCCTTCTGCTTGGCGCTCTCCTCCTCGTTGTCCGCTCTGGCCCTTTTGAATTTGCTTTCTCCTGCGGATTCATTAAATTGCTCGAAGAGCTTCCGCTTCTGTTCGTCTTTCTGCTTGTGCAGCGCCTCCTCCGCGACGGCCTTCTGCTTGTTTTGTCTCTTCTGCTCGTATTGAGGGTTGTCATCCGTATATTTCTAGAAAAGAGAAACAACGTGCGTTGACTTCGGACGTTCATCACGAGCGTAACCGCGATTATAAACGTGGAATTACGAGACCGGGGACGCGGTGGAAGATTGAGACTAGCGGCTTTCATACATGCGCAGGCATCGCACATCCTATGTGAGGAAATGGCTCGCATTATTTATTTACGGGGACTCTGGGCTGAAATGGAAGCGATCGTAAGCAGTTACGTGCCCGTGAGTTATTAAGACCCAGTCGCTCGGCCAGAGGAGTCTGCTTTTGGGGTAAAGAAAAGTCACCTTATACTTGTCATTGTGAGCAAACGTTCTCAAGTGTTGCTCGGCGCAGGTCTGATCGGCGAGCTGCTCCTCGCAGAGCTGGCAGTAGAAGCCGTTAGTAGGAAACAAGAACTCGAGGCCTGTAATGCGGAACGGCAGCGTGAGGAGACGGCACGGTAACCGACGGTTACAAAGCCACAGCGGATACGGCCGGAAGCCGGCGCTCGCTCACCTTTCATGGGAACGGCCAGCGTCTGCCTCCCTGGGGGCTTCGCTTCACCCTCCGTCTTTTTTGCCCAGGGGCGCTTGGGTGGGTTGGACATCTATTTGGAGATTAAGGGAATAAGTGTTTAAGCTTCATCATCATCACGATCACTAACACCGCTGCTAACGATCGCTTATCACCCTCAAGGCAGACGCCGCCGCGGACGGAGCGGCATTATCTGCACTCTGACTCGGGACACGTGACGTACACGCTGTAAGATGGCGGCTCGTACCTGGACGTGCTTTTTACTGTGCATGTGAAGCAGGTAGTCGATGACGGTCGTGCAGACTGAGTCGCAATCCTCGCACCAGTGGTAACCTTCATCGTAATACTCAAACAACTGAGACAGGTCAATGGAAAGCGGCTCCTTGGAGGTAGTCTTGGTGGCCGGCTCGGCGGGGCGAGGGCTTTTAGGCCTGGCCTTCACCTCGGGGCTCGGGGAGCTGGAGGCTCTGGACCGCGACGATGTCTTCTTCTGGTCGGATTTCGGAGGAGTGCTCCTAGGTTTTGGGTCGCTCTTTGAGTCTTCTTTGGATTTGGTGTCGTTTGTGTTTCTAAAGTGGCTTCCCGAGTCCTGAATCAAAAACAAGAGCGGTCAACGAGCAGAAAGACTTACAATAAAGCATAAGGGGAGAATAAACCACAGAATAATCGGGTTTAATCGCACATAAATCACACCCACGTAACACCTTCTGTGTCTAAATACCACGTCACCCACGCGGGACCATTATTAATATATATACACACACTATATATATATATACACATACACACTATATATATATATATACATACACTGCATCCAGGAGGCGCGCATATAGAGATGAATGACCATAAACAGATTCCCGACCCCGTTTATTAGACAGCCGGCAGGTCTCAGTCGGTTATGTCCCCGGGAGAGAGAGACAGAATAAGCGCACGTCTCGAGCCGGGGAGATCTTTACCCTGGAGGAGTGTACGGTGGGGCCGATGACCTTCTTGGGAGCGTGGGCCGGCGAACGCCTGTCTGCTAACTCGGCAGGGGCAGCTCCCAAAATCTCCGCCACCTTGGTGAGCTGCTGCTGCTTCTGAATGGCCGCCTGCAGCTCCTTGCGCAGGACGGACAGTTGCTTCTGCGCGTTCTCCACCGCGTTGTTCAGCTCCTCCAGAAGGGGGTCTTTGTGCCCATCCTTTTCCCGGCGCTTCTTCCGCAGAAGGATGCCTAAGGAGACAGCGGGGGACACGCGTGTGACATACGAGGCTGCACGCGGGACAGGTTCAGGGCCGGTACCAAGCCGTGTTTTGTTTGGGGGTTTACGCTTTTGGGCCGCCGTCGCAGGCAGACACACGCGGCAGCCATGCCGAGGAAGCTCTTACCCTGCTGGACGCGCAGCTGCTCCACCTTGGCGCACAGAGAGTCTAAACTCGCGGTCTTCGTCCTCTGTTCTTTCCTTAAGTCATCCAGCTCTTCCAGGACCTTCAACAGACGGGGCTTTAAATTTGGATCAAAGTGCACCCCGCGCCAACCCCCTATCGCTAGGATTCAGCTCCAGGGCGGTCTGACGCCGACCGGCTCTGTCTCGGGGCCCCAGGGCGAGCTCTGCGGCTCAGGCACCGCGTGTAAAAGCTTTAATGACAAACAACCTCACGCTAAAGGGCGTGACGCACACACAGCCCGGACCCAGAGACACGGAACACAATACACGGCAATCAATCTCCAGAACGAAACGGGATCTGGAGATCAAAGTAACGGCGGCGCTTTTTCCTTCAGCAACTTAGTATCTGATTCCGCCCCGAACTCAGATAAAGTCTGTACCTGAGCGCTGAAATTCCGCCTGCCGCCATCCCCGACAGAAACGTGAACTCACTCCGGCGCACTTACCTTCTGTTTCTCTATCTCCTTGTTATTGCGCTCTGCCTCCTGCTTCTCTATCAGCTGATGCACCTGCACGGCCAGGGCTTCTTTTTTCCCCACGGCGAGAACTTCTGCATTCTCACTCGTTTCAATGACACGTAAGTTGCTGCGACTGATAGTCGTGGAATGGGACACCACCATGTGAGAGAGCGTTGGCGGCGGCGGCACGTGAGTGGGGGAGGGCTGGTGAACCTGCGGATAGACCGACCAGCTGGAGGTGGGATAGGCGACGTAGGGCGTGTAGGGATTGTAGGCAGGAGGGGGTATGCCGTAGCTCGGCATGATCTGCGCACCGGAGGGGTAAGGAGAATAAACCTGCATCTGCGAGGGACTGATGGGTGCCGGGGTCGGCTCGGACAGAGAAGGAATGGCCTGAGTGGCCGGGGGAGTGTGATCTCTGAGCCTGGGTATCGGCTTGGCGTCCAGCTCGTGAGTTGTGGGAGACTCCGGCTCTCTCCTCCTGGCGGCGGGGGACATATCGTGTTTCCGGGGTCTCGAGTCAGCGGGTTTCGGGTCAGTTACACTAGGCCGGCACTCCGGCGTCTGCTGGGAGCTCCCGGGGAGGCTCTTCTTTCCGTGAAGCCTCTCCTGAGTTCTTACGGCTAATTTGCCGATTTCCGCCACGCCGATATCGAGACCGATGGCTTTTAGGAGGTCGTGGATCTTCTCGTACTGCTGCTTGTTGGCCAAGTTCTTTGGCGCTGAAGTAGAAGGAGCTGGAGGAGTGGGACTCGGGGCAGACTGCGCTGAAGCTGGGGGGTTATGGACAACAGGTTTGGGGGCAGCTGAAGCTGGAGGCCGACTGACAGCCCCGGGGGTTGGTTTCTTTGACTCCTCGTCTCCGTATAAGAACCTCTCCTCATCCTCTATTTCCGCACGGCTTCTGAATTTCTTCTCTGGCGGTTTGCTGGTTTCTGCCCTCTTCGGAGATGGCGCCATGTTGTTCCCGCTGTCCTTCGGCGGCTCATTCGTTGAGACCACGCTCTTCGGGGGTTGGGCTTTTTGCTGGGCAGCCCCTTTGGGGTCGGGAAACTTTGCGGAGGGGTTGTAAGGGATGCCTTGGGCTTCACACGCGCTCTTGTTAAACATGTGCAAGAAATTACCCATTTTAGAAGAATATTGGCTGCTCTTGGTCTCCTCCAGGCCGAGTTGGGTGCCGCCGCCGCCGCTCGAGGTCTGGTTATTGGCTGTAGCCGGCGGTGCGATTTCTCCCGAGGCGAGGATGGAGTTACTGCACGGAAAACCCGACTCATTGATCACGTTTGGCCCTAGACTGGACTTGATGGCAGCGGATCCGGTTGGGCTGTTCTGATTGGCTGGAGCTCCGGTCTTCAGTAAGGTAGATGTACCGTCTGCTAGCGCCCCGCCTGTGACACCCGCGCTGCTGGAGGAGGAGGAACCTGCGGCTCTTTCCACGAGGGAAGGATTAGCCGACGGGAAGAGGCAAGTGCTGGACGTCTCCTTGTGGCTCGAGTAACTATTGATCTGCTGATGAGAGAAGGAAAGTATTCATTCAAGGAAAAAACTTCTAGGTTTAAGCCTGACCAATCATGGAAGGGTTATATACCCCACGGCGGGGGGCGGGGGCTGCCACGCGAACGGGCTTTTGGCGAGCTGCCACAGCCTTGCCGTTCTACTTACCCCGCCGGCCGTGTTTACGCTCTCCACTTCTGGGCGCTTCTTCAGGATGGATTTCTTGGGCATGGGAAGCGGCTCTTCTGGGGGCCGCTTCAAATCTTTTGCCCAAGCCTGGAAGTTCGGAGTAACGGGAGGATACCCCGACGGAGGCAGCTCGCCGACTGCATGGTATTTGCCGGGAACATCCCCAGGGCCAGAGCCGGACGGTCTCGGACCAACAGACCTACCAAAGATGGTGCAAAATCAGGAGGGAGAAAGGATCCCACTAACCTCCTCGTCCCCCGAGCGGCGGTCCTTAGAGGGACTCTGCAGCCACCTGCGTTGCATTTAAATGTCGCACCAACGTTAGACAAAGATCGTTTCTAATAACAGCATGGCAACGACGGCAAAACGTGGGGGACTAAAGCCTCAGTGAGGAAAGGGTTAAATCGCCTGATCCGAACCATTTCAGTGTAACATAAGCAGAAATCGGGAAGGGTTAAAACACTTTCACCACTCTCCTCACCCTCCATCATACCTGTCCAGAGCTCTGGGGCAGGTGCGCTCTTCGGCGCGCATGCGCAGCGGATCATTGTGGGGAGCAGACGGGTCACTGGATGCAGCGGAGCGGAAGCCAGGAGAGCTTCGAGGCTGCGGGGAGAAAACACGAGTGAACACGGAACACGGAACGGCAAACGGAACGGCACACGGAACCACAAGCTTACACCTTGCCCAGGTTGCCAGTCCACAAATTCAACCAAGCCAAAGGGACCACCGTAACCACACACACAGGGGCCACTGCCAGGCAGGGGGTGCAGACTACCCACACACAGGGGCCACTGCCACGCCGGGGGTGCAGACTACCCACACACAGGGGCCACTGCCACGCCGGGGGTGCAGACTACCCACACACAGGGGCCACTGCCAGGCAGGGGGTGCAGACTACCCACACACAGGGGCCACTGCCAGGCAGGGGGTGCAGACTACCCACACACAGGGGCCACTGCCAGGCCGGGGGTGCAGACTACCCACACACAGGGGCCACTGCCAGGCCGGGGGTGCAGACTACCCACACACAGGGGCCACTGCCAGGCCGGGGGTGCAGACTACCCACACACAGGGGCCACTGCTAGGCAGGGGGTGCAGACTACCCACACACAGGGGCCACTGCCAGGCAGGGGGTGCAGACTACACACACACAGGGGCCACTGCCAGGCAGGGGGTGCAGACTACACACACACAGGGGCCACTGCCAGGCAGGGGGTGCAGACTACACACACACAGGGGCCACTGCCAGGCAGGGGGTGCAGACTACCCACACACAGGGGCCACTGCCAGGCAGGGGGTGCAGACTACCCACACACAGGGGCCACTGCCAGGCCAGGGGTGCAGACTACCCACACACAGGGGCCACAGCCAAGCCGGGGGTGCAGACTACCCACACACAGGGGCCACTGCCAGGCCGGGGGTGCAGACTACCCACACACAGGGGCCACTGCCAGGCAGGGGGTGCAGACTACCCACACACAGGGGCCACTGCCAGGCAGGGGGTGCAGACTACCCACACACAGGGGCCACTGCCAGGCCGGGGGGGGGGTTACCAGACTACCCATACACACAGGGGCCACAGCCAAGCCGGGGGTGCAGACTACCCACACACAGGGGCCACTGCCAGGCCGGGGGTGCAGACTACCCACACACAGGGGCCACTGCCAGGCAGGGGGTGCAGACTACCCACACACAGGGGCCACTGCCAGGCCGGGGGGGGGTTGCCAGACTACCCATACACACAGGGGCCACAGCCAAGCCGGGGGTGCAGACTACCCACACACAGGGGCCACTGCCAGGCCGGGGGTGCAGACTACCCACACACAGGGGCCACTGCCAGGCAGGGGGTGCAGACTACCCACACACAGGGGCCACAGCCAAACCAGGGGTCACCATCAGGTCAGGGAATATGTTAAAGAGGCGTGGCTATGTAAATGAGCGCTCACCTCGTAAGAGTAGCGGGACTCTTCGCTAGGCGAGCGGCGAGACCGGCCCCGGGACCTGGAGCGCCGCGGCCTGGATCTGGAGCGATCCCGGGATCTGGAGCGCCTCGTTCTTGACTTGGAACGGCCCCGGGATCTGGAGCGAGAACGAGAGCGACCCCGAGACCTGGAACGGTGAGACCGGCCTGGTGAGCGGCCCCGGGACCTGGAGCGCTGTGGTCTGCCCGGAGAAGAGGAGTCGGCCCAGCTAGGCGGGCTCTGATGTATTTCAGTGATATTGTCTTCCGTCCAGTCCGGGGACTGAGCTGGGCGCACCGGGGTCCGGTACATGGTGACGGTCCCAGACTTGCCACTGCATGTGCGTGCGCGCGCGCCGACTGCGTCTTACGTCAGCACGCAGCCGCCATCTTTTTCCACCCGCTCACTGTGAGGTGCAGCCGCCATCTTACTCCTCCCTGTCCTGAGAGTGCCCTCGGGGAAGTGCAGCTGCCGTCTTACTCCTCCCTGCCCTCGGTGTGGTGCAGCCGCCATACTACGACACCCAGAGCACCCGCAGTCCTCCCAGTGTGTGTCACAGAGACTCCGGAGGCAGCGGGAAATACATTTTCTGACGGCTGCTAATAATCCCACGTGATATTCCTGCTATAAATACTGACACTTCAGCCATCGCTCTTCACCCCTCAGTATAGTTCTGCTTCAGTGTAATGGGCTCTATGTATCCCCCATGCAGTTACCCCGCTGCATTAACGTTCGCCATATATAATATATAAATATAAATAATATATCTCATTATTATCTTTTTATTTTTATAGCGCTTCATACAGATTTTCCATGGGTCTGGCAAGACAAAGCGATGCATTAGGTGGAGAGACAAAGGAACCATCCCAACACGGAGCGCTCCACATCACAACCGCCAAACGGTCCTCCTCCCCTGCTGCCCCGTTCCCCCCTCCTCCTCCTCCTCCTCCCCTGCTGCCCCGTTCCCTCCTCCTCCTCTGCTGCCCCGTTCCCTCCTCCTCCTCCTCTGCTGCCCCGTTCCCTCCTCCTCCTCCCCTGCTGCCCCGTTCCCTCCTCCTCCTCCCCTGCTGCCCCGTTCCCTCCTCCTCCTCCCCTGCTGCCCCGTTCCCTCCTCCTCCTCCTCCCCTGCTGCCCCGTTCCCTCCTCCTCCTCCTCCTCCCCTGCTGCCCCGTTCTCCCTCCTCCTCCTCCCCTGCTGCCCCGTTCCCCCTTCTCTTACCTCCTTATTCCACACAAACCCCCGTTAGATTGTAAGCTCATGGGAGCAGAGCCCTCTATATGGCTAACACGCTAATGTTATGTCCGGTAGTGACCGGTCTCGCTGCGCTCCGGAGTCTGCTGGCGCTACAGAAATAAATAATGTAATGAGTCGCTCTCAGCTTCCGTTATGCCGCATCTGGGAAACGTGACCCCGAAACACCAGCGCTGTTCCCCGCTTCATTCACTGTATATATAATACCTGCCAAGTGCCCCTGTTGTGTTTTGCCAGTCCCTCCATATACAAATGTAATGTATTTATATGCGTTTTTCTCTTAGATATATGTAAATATATCAGAAGGTGGCGCCTCGCGTCCAGGAGGTATCGCTGCGCCGGTTCCTGATCACTCCTGTGAGTCACTCCTGGCACCGCAGCCCTGGCTCATAAATACAGCTTATTAAAAGTGCAAAGAGCAAAGCCCGAGATCCTGCGTGGCCCTGGACATCCAGCGAGGACAGCGGCCGTTACCGGGAGATCCTGCGTGGCCCCGGAAATCCAGCGAGGGCAGCAGCCGTTACCGGGAGATCCCGCTTCATCGGTAAAGACTGGAGTACGAGTGGGGGTTAGTTCAGAACCAAGGGGGTGATGGCGGGAGGAAGAGAGCGGAATGAGCTTTACTTTCCTAGGCAGAGCTCTACATCTTCTGCTAGAGCCGCCTCGCTTGTCCTCAGGGGACTAATTACCCACCATAACGGGACCGGTAACCCCACCCTTCTCGCCATAAGGGGGACCGGTAACCCTGCCCTTTTCGCCATCAGGTCAATAATAATGCGATCATTGTCATATATATATATATCTATATATATAGTGGAGGGGGACTGGTTAAACTAAACAGGGAAACTTGGCAGGTATGTATAATACATATATCTCACACATTGGCCCTCCGGTAAACACATTACAAAGGCAAGGCTTCCTTTACGCTACAGACTATGATGGCGCCATATAAAACACTAAATAATTCATACTGCGGCTCCCACCAATACAATGGCTGATAAATTGCTTCTGGAGTCATAAATCTGAACGGCGCCCAACAGCTGACGCTAGATGGCAGCACTTACACCAAGTCCTCCAACAGCATTAACTAACAGGCGCTCTGTACAGCAGGAGGCGGCTCTATGGCTGTTGTCGCTATAGGAAACGTGTTGGTTCGTTAGCAATTCCCTTCCCCAGTGGTACACAGACGGGCTAATGTAGTTCCGCTTTCCTGAGTGAAGGTAGCCGGGTGGGGGTACATGGAAGGAGAATGTGGCCCCTGGGGGTGGGTTACAGGGTAGAAACTGGCCCTGGAAATGGGGTATACTAAAGATGGCAGAATACGCTCCTGGGGTGGTCCCGAGTGAACGGAACCGTCTCTGTCTACAAGCCTTGAGAGACAGTCAGGGACGGTATGGGAGACAGTCTGGCTGTTGGTGAGGAGTTATGAGAGTGCTGGAGTTGAATGAATTAGACATGCTGTGGAATTCTTTGAGACAGTTAGTGGGGGTATTTGGGAGAGTTGGGATCTGAGGGGCCCTGTCCGCTTAATGTTCTGTCTCTTCCTCGTAGAGTTTGCGGCTGCCCCCGGTGCTCGGGATGGAGGCAGTGGTGGCTGAGCTGTGTGGGACGTCCCCGGCAGACCCTCTACCCGTGTGGGTGAACGGCCATGTTGGTGTCTGCTTTAACCAGCTAATCCTGAGCACCCTCCCGCACGCGCTCCTGGCCGTGAGCAGCGGCTGCCACGCCAGGGCCCACAGGTAATCCCGCGGTGTGGCGCATGGTGATTATCCAATTATATATCTGCTAAAAAAAGAACTTAAAAACAGGAGAACTGAGAGAATGCAGGTGTCCAGGAATGTGAGTTTCTGTCATCTTTTGGGTGTTTGTAGACGATGTCCAGCCAGTCAGAAATATTACAATTTGTCTCCGCTAGTAGCCATTTCTGGGTCTCTTTACCCCAGAGTGGTCGAGGAACCTGCCCTGCAAACCCCCAGCTTAGTGAATAAACCCCACTGTTACGGGGATACCTTGTCATCATATAAATCACATGAGACTGTGGGGTTTACGCTGCTTGATATAGTTACTCAGGTGGTCTCGGTTACCGTAACGTTTCCGTGTATAGTGAGACTCCTGTAACCGCAAAGTGACAGCCACCTCCCAGAGAGCGTCTTGTGGTCCCCGGGGCATGGAGGCTACAGATGGAGAGGTGGCCAGGCTTCAGGTACACGGAAGGTTCATGCGGAGGGCTGGCCCCTTCCACGCCGCGCTTCATGAGATTCTTCTCTCTCCAGGCTTTGTTGGTCCGGTCCCCCCAGCTCGGCCTGGATGTGCCGGATGGTTGTCTCCTTCTTGCTGGCCGTTTCTTCGTTGAGTGACCTTCTGATGGGAGCCATATTTCCACATCAGGTTCCTTCTAGCATGGAGGTCCTTTCAGGAGGTGTATCCTGCCTGTCCTGGATCTCTCATCTCCTGGCGCTGTTCTCACTCCGGCGGACGCGGTGCAGCCGTTCTCGCGGCCCTCTGAGCCTGCTGCTTCCGGTTGTTCTCCTGGTCCCAGCGCTGGTGATCACAGACATGACGCTCTGTCAGGAAGGAGCTGTCTCCGCTCCCCTGAATCCTGTTCTCCTTTCCCGCTTCTCCCTTTCATGTCTCCGACTTTGCTTTATCATTATATATGTAGGGGCCTTCCTGGCTCCCCCCCAGCACACCAGGGGTCCCATCCCAATCTCTATCAATGATGATGATGACCGGTCCCCGCTGCTCTCGTCACCTCACAGTCCCGGTAGGCAGGTACCTGCCGAGGATGGGGAAAGCTGGTTGTCTCGCTTCTTCTACCACTGGATGAACCCTCTTATGCAGCATGGGGCAAAGGGAGGCTTAAAAGGCCCCCAGGATTTGTATTTGCTCCCCCAGCGCCTCCACACGGCCAGAGTCCGCCAGGAATTCCAGGCTCAGGCCGGCTCTGGAGCATCCAATCTTTTGTCACGTTTACATGGCTGCTTTGGGGCACGATATTACTCGCTGGGGCTACTGAAACTCGGGGGAAGTGTTCTGGGGTTCTTGGGCCCTCTGCTACTGAACCTGCTGGTGAATTTCATGGAGACGGGCCTGGAGCCTCTGAGCTGGGGCGTACTGTATGCGCTGGGTCTGTTTGCTAGCGGCTTTCTCTCTGCATTGCTGCAGAACCAATTCACGCACGAGGTGAACAAGCTGATGCTGGCGGTGAGGGCGGCCGTGCTGACCAGCGTGTACCGTAAGGCTGTCCGTGGCGAGGGAACGTGTCTGGCGGGGTTCTCGCCCGGGGAAGTAGTGAACTTCATGAGCACCGACGCGGACCGGATTTCCAACTTTTGTCGAAGCTTCCACGAGCTGTGGAGCCTTCCGCTTCAGTTCTCTGTCACGCTCTACCTCCTGTACCAGCAGGTGGGCATCGCCTTTCTGGGGGGTCTGGGACTTGCCCTGCTGCTGGTGCCACTGAACAAAGTCATCGCTAGTCGTATTATGGAGAACAACAAGGATATGCTGAGGCATAAGGATGCTCGCGTCAAGGTGAGAGAGAGTGGTGGGTGCCGGGGTAAATTCCAGCAGAGGTGGCTGGCACCGGGACAGGATCTCGGGGCTTGGGGACCCCCGCTTGCTGGGTCTGGTTATGTTTTCAGCTGAAAATGCAGGCGCTCCGCTTTTCAGCTTGTCTGCTTGCAGCTGATGACGAAGCTCTGTCCATCTGTCTGTCTGACGTTCTCCCCTATCTTGCAGCTGATGACGGAGCTCTGTCTGTCTGACATTCTCCCCTATCTTGCAGCTGATGACGAAGCTCTGTCCGTCTGTCTGTCTGACGTTCTCCCCTATCTTGCAGCTGATGACAGAGCTTTGTCTGTCCGTCTGTCCGTCTGTCTGTCTGTCTGACGTTCTCCCCTATCTTGCAGCTGATGACGGAGCTCTGTCTGTCCGTCTGTCTGTCTGACGTTCTCCCCTATCTTGCAGCTGATGACGAAGCTCTGTCCGTCTGTCTGTCTGTCTGACGTTCTCCCCTATCTTGCAGCTGATGACGGAGCTCTGTTTCTCTGTCCGTCTGTCTGTCTGACGTTCTCCCCTATCTTGCAGCTGATGACGAAGCTCTGTCCGTCTGTCTGTCTGACGTACTCCCCTATCTTGCAGCTAATGACGGAGCTCTGTCTGTCTGTCTGACGTTCTCCCCTATCTTGCAGCTGATGGCGGAGCTCTGTCCGTCTGTCTGTCTGACATACTCCCCTATCTTGCAGCTAATGACGGAGCTCTGTCCGTCTGTCTGACGTTCTCCCCTATCTTGCAGCTGATGGCGGAACTCTGTCCGTCTGTCTGTCTGACGTTCTCCCCTATCTTGCAGCTGATGACGAAGCTCTGTCCGTCTGTCCGTCTGTCTGTCTGACGTACTCCCCTATCTTGCAGCTAATGACGGAGCTCTGTCTGTCTGACGTTCTCCCCTATCTTGCAGCTGATGACGAAGCTCTGTCCGTCTGTCCGTCTGTCTGTCTGACGTACTCCCCTATCTTGCAGCTAATGACGGAGCTCTGTCTGTCTGACGTTCTCCCCTATCTTGCAGCTGATGGCGGAGCTCTGTCCGTCTGTCTGACGTTCTCCCCTATCTTGCAGCTAATGACGGAGCTCTGTCTGTCTGACGTTCTCCCCTATCTTGCAGCTGATGGCGGAGCTCTGTCCGTCTGTCTGTCTGACATACTCCCCTATCTTGCAGCTAATGACGGAGCTCTGTCCGTCTGTCTGACGTTCTCCCCTATCTTGCAGCTGATGGCGGAACTCTGTCCGTCTGTCTGTCTGACGTTCTCCCCTATCTTGCAGCTGATGACGGAGCTCTGTCTGTCTGTCTGTCTGCCTGACGTTCTCCCCTATCTTGCAGCTGATGGCGGAGCTCTGTCCATCTGTCTGTCTGACGTTCTCCCCTATCTTGCAGCTGATGGCGGAACTCTGTCCGTCTGTCTGTCTGACGTTCTCCCCTATCTTGCAGCTGATGGCGGAACTCCTTTCCGGGATGCGAGTGGTAAAGTTTTACACGTGGGAAGCGCACTTCAGTCGCAGGGTGAACTCGTTGAGGGAACAGGAGCTGCGCAGTCTCCGGGCCATCAAGCTCCTGGACGCCGTGTGTGTTTATCTGTGGGCCGCTCTCCCCGTCCTCGTCTCCATCCTCACCTTTATCACCTATGTGATGCTGGGACACCAGCTCACTGCTGCCAAGGTCAGTGCAGGCTGTGCTGGGGGCCACACGCGGACCGCGGGAGTCCGGATGAAGATAACAGGTTAAGCTGACGGGTGTCTGTTTGCCCTCCGTCCATTCTCAGGTTTTCACTGCCTTGGCTCTGGTTGGGATGCTGATTCTTCCGCTCAACAACTTCCCCTGGGTGCTGAATGGGGTCCTGGAGGCCAAAGTTTCCTTGGATCGGATCCAGCGCTTTCTGGAGCTGCCGGAGCAAAACCTTCTGAAGTATTATAGCCAAGGCAAGAGCGGTGGCAACGGGTCAGGAGGGGGTCCATGAGCTCCATGATCTGAGCGCGTGTTAACATAGAGCACGTGGACTGGACGTGGGAACGGGTCTCGTTCAGGCACATGGGAGACGAGGTACAGGCCGTCTTCTGATGGCAGCTGGGCAGAGCGCTTGCTCTTCTGCATGTCTGACTGGCTTCCCCCCCACGCAGGGACCGTTCAGGGCTGGAGATGGACCTTCTGCAAGGACTCGCTGGGATTAGACCCAGAGTAGGCTATGTCAGGGTGGGCAGATGCCACGGAGCAAAGCAGAAGGTCTTGCTTGGGGTTTCAGGCAGAAGGAGGAAAAGTCACAGATATCCTTCAAAGCCGAGAGCGGCGGGCGAGATTCCCCGCCGAGTCAGTAGATGGATAATAAGCTTTGAGATGCAGAACCGGGTCCTCCAGCTCTGTCTATATCAGAAAGGCCGACACGTGTCTTTAACCGTCTCCCAGCCCCGCCGAGGTTATGAATATGTGTTTAACCCTAAATTATGAACCACGTTCTTTGTGGCAATGATTTAAAGGACCGGGAACGCGTTTCTCTCTCTCTCAGGGGCCCCGGGTCCTCATTTGTTCCGTGTCTGTAAGTGTTCTCTGTCCTCTAGAGCCTCCAGCGGAGCCGTCCTCTGTCTTGGAGCTCCGTGATGCCTCCTTCTCCTGGGGGAGCGTACCTGAGGGATCTGCCTCGCTCCAGCTTCTCATCCAGCACCTGTCTGTCCTCAAGGTGAGCCGTGCGTTAGTGACCCCATCGAGCGGGACAGAGCCGCGCATGGGTGACTGTCCTTCTGCCAACTCGTCAATATATAGTTAATCATGTCAGATAAACCTTTCTCAGCAGCCTTATATACTATTACTTATATATATATTATATATATATAGGGATAATTAACGCCTTTTCCAGTTTATGGCCGTCTAGGTACACACACCGTATACAGAGCACAGGGTTGGGGCTTTTGTCTGTTCCACGGGGTGGCAGCAGTGTCTGAGTGTGTCATGGCTGCTATAAAGGGGCATAGGGGACCCAGACCACCGCAAAGGAGATAAAGCCCCCAGTCACCTTCTTTATTGGAAACTGAAGGATTTTGGGCTTCTTATTTGTCTTGTTCCCCCGCATTCCCCTCGATTTTCTCTCTCCTCCTAATTACAGGGGTCTCTCGTCGCCGTCGTTGGTAAAGTTGGCTGTGGGAAGAGCTCTCTGTTGGCAGCCGTCACGGGAGAGCTCAGCAGGTAACGGGAGCGGACGTGGGACTTGGTACACGCGTGTCACAATACGCTTATATGTGTCTCCTGTCGCAGGACGGGTGGCCGGTTGTTCGTCTCTGGTCAGGAGCGGGGCTTTGGCTATACAGCTCAGGAGCCCTGGATCCAGTTTGCCACCATCAGGGAGAACATACTGTTTGGGAAGGAGTTTAATGGACGCCTGTACCAGGATGTGCTGGAGGCCTGTGCCCTCACCGATGACCTGAGTGTGAGTGCGTGTCCCACAGAAAACATTTGTGTGCGTGGTCTCCCCGTTCCGTGATCTGATATCATTGGACCCCCCCCCCGCAGTAGTGTTTACAGAGGTGTTGCTCCAACAAGTATTGTCCCAAGAGCTTACCCCCCCAGCATGCAGCTTGGTGCCCCGAATGAGCCATACTGGCGTCTTCTTGTCTCCATGACTTAGATCCTGCCAGCTGGAGACCAGACGGAGGTTGGGGAGAACGGTGTCACCCTCAGCGGTGGGCAGAAGGCCCGCGTGGCGCTAGCCAGAGCCGTGTACCAGGTAACGGGCATATCGTGCCGGGTTAGATGGGGAAAGGTCTGCCTTGGGGTGAGTGGCGCGTCGCCGCAGCAACGGGTGAATGGGTGACGAACTCGGGGGGTAAATGGGGGGGGGGGGGAGAATAACCCAGAACCGACTGAGAAAACTCTTCTTCAGGAGAAGGATCTTTATATTCTCGATGACCCCTTGGCTGCAGTGGATGCCGATGTGGCGTCTCACCTGATGGAGAGATGCATTCTGGGAATCCTTGGTAACAGGACCAGGA